>NC_092386.1:7080000-7300797 GCF_030028105.1 Mobula birostris
CTCCGGGTTTACTTCCGAAGCCTTTCCCATGAGTGGGTATGGCCGCAAGGCAGCGGAGGTTTGAAATCAGAGTTTTCCCTCTCTTAGATGGACTGCCTTCCCAGGCTGACGAGCTCCATCGACCCGAAGCACTGGTTTTAAGGTGCCAGGACCCACCTTCGCCCCCTTCTCCTGTCAGTAGAAACAGTTCCGCAGGGTTAAGCCACACAAGAAGGCCAGGAGTTGGACATGGTTGTCAGAGGCTATTTGAAACGCATGCCATGAGGAGCACTTTTAGGTAGTGGGAGTTTGTCCCCACTACCACTCCTCGGCTTGACAACATCAAGTAGATCAAATCATTAGACAGTACACCGAGTTAGAATGAGGTAAAACAATAACAATACAGAATAAAGCAGTGGTTCCCAACCTCTGGGCCGTGGACCGATACATTGCTGCGAAGCATGCAGGGGTGCAGAGGTAGCCGGGATGCACCCAGCACATCTTTAAGAAAAAAGCCGAAATAAACAAGCTAATTAATTAGGTGCCGTCTGGCATGTAAATGTCAGCCCAGATCAGAGGCGATTGCTGATTACCTCACCTCTGATCTGGGCCGACATTTATTAATTAATTAGCTTGTTTATTTCAGCTTTTTTTTAAAGATGTGCTGGGTGCGTTCCGGCCACCGCTGCACCGCTGCATTCTTCGCGGCCCGGTATCGGTCCGCGACCCGGAGGTTGGGGACCACTGGAATAAAGTGTAAAAGCTACTGAAATGGTGCAGTGCAGGTAATCAATAAGTTCCATATCGTAATGAGATAGATCGTGAGGCCAAGAGTCCATTGTATCGTACAAGGGGTCCATTCAAGAGTCTGATAACAGTGAGATAGACGCTGTCCTTGGGCTTAGTAATACTTTTACACTTTCAGGCCTTTGTATCTTCTGTTTAATGGGAGACGGGAGAATTTTATGCATGTTGTGGTTTGTTTATCCTTAAAGTTGATTTCTATCTGACTTGTATTTGTACCTCATGAAATCAAACTGCATGAGGATGGTAATGCTTGAAAGACAAGATACATGGAGCCAAAATCTGAACCAAAGATCTGTACAAATCCACACACATTTTTCCATTTATAGTTCTGTCATGAGTAGTGGATTCCTCTTAAACTTTATTTATTACTTTGCAATGTTTTATTGAACCCACCAAACCCAAAGGTGAGACTATTCAGGAATTTGCCAGTGCCACTTTGTAAACCAGATGGAATACAGCCAAGAATCCCAAGTGATTCCCTCCTGTTTATAATCTCCTCTCTTCGGTATGTCTGCAATAGAGAACATTAGAGTATGGGGAATTGAAAGTACAGATCTACTTCTTAGTGCTCTGAATGCAGTGCATTGGAGCTTCAATATTAGCATTTTAAAGAACAGAGTTCAAAACTTAACCACACACCACAGATTTTAATAGTAATGCAAATTGTAAGATTGTTGCTGGTGCTTGCAATAATTACTGAGGGAATCATATGCTGAAGTTCCTCAGAGAGAGAAAAAAATTGCCTATGCTATGAGAGAATTTATTGTAAATGTGTTCTTTATACATGAGGTTTTGATTTTCTTACAACTATGTAACAAGGGAAATATTTCCACTTCAATTTGATTGACAATCCCTTTAGATTGTGAGCAATCTATTTTGTATTCCAACTACTATATGATTCTGATATAATTATCACTTCTATAATTCTAGCAATCTTTTGTTAATTGCAGTTCTCAGCTATAAACATACTTCATACATTTCCTAATATGGAGAGTAGATAAAAAGAAGCAGGGGAAAAAAAATCACAGATCATGATAGAATCAGCAGTGGTTTGTCTAAAGGCTGGCCTGGTTGCATAGCTTTTAGTGTAATAATATTACGGTGCCTGTGATCTCAGTTTCATTCCCACTGGTGTCTGTGAGGAGTTGTTACATCCTCCCCTCAACCACGTAGGGTTCTTCCGGGTGCTCTGGTTTCCTCCCATATTCAAAAGATGTACCAGTTAGGGTTCAAGAATTCTGCATGCTACATTGGTGCCAAAAGTGTAGCACAATCTTCACTGATTTGATCTGACACAATGCTGTTACCATAGAAAACCAAAGAAAAACTACAGCACAGAAACAGGCCTTTTGGCCCTTCTTGGCTGTGCCGAACCACTTTCTGCCTACTCCCACTGACCTGCACACGGACCATATCCCTCCATACACCTCCCATCCATGTATCTGTCCAATTTATTCTTAAATGTTAAAAAGGAACCCGCATTTACCACCTCGTCTGGCAGCTCATTCCACACTCCCACCACTCTCTGTGTGAAGAAGCCCCCCCTAATGTTCCCTTTAAACTTTTCCCCCTTCACACTTAACCCATGTCCTCTGCTTTTTTTTTCTCCCCTTGCCTCAGTGGAAAAAGCCTGCTTGCATTCACTCTATCTATACCCATCATAATTTTATATACCTCTATCAAATCTCCCCTCATTCTTCTACGCTCCAGGGAATAAAGTCCTAATCTACTCAAACTTTCTCCGTAACTGAGCTTCTCAAGTCCTGGCAACATCCTTCTCTGCACTCTTTCAACCTTATTAATATCCTTCCTGTAATTTGGTGACCAAAACTGAACACAATACTCCAGATTCGGCCTCACTAATGCCTTATACAACCTCATCATAACATTCCAGCTCTTATACTCAATACTTTAATTAATAGAGGCTAATGTACCAAAAGCTCTCTTTATGACCCTATCTACCTGTGACGCCACTTTTAGGGAACTTTGTATCTGTATTCCCAGATCCCCCTGTTATACTGCATTCCTCAGTGCCTTACCATTTACCCTGTATGTTCTACCTTGGTTTGTCCTTCCAAAGTGCAATACTTCACAGTTGTCTGTATTAAACTCCATCTGCCATTTTTCAGCCATTTTTCCAGCTGGTCCAAATCCCTCTGCAAGCTTTGAAAACCTTCCTCACTGTCCACTACACCTCCAGTCTTCGTATCATCAGCAAATTTGCTAATCCAATTTACTACATTATCATCCAGATCGTTGATAAAGATGACAAATAACAATGGACCCAGCACTGATCCCTGTGGCACACCACTAGTCACAGGCCTCCACTCGGAGAAGCAATTCTCTACTACCACTCTTTGGCTTCTTCCATTGGGCCAATGTCTATTCCAATTTACCACCTCTCCATGTATACCTAGCGACTGAATTTTCCTAACTAACCTCCCATGCGGGACCTTGTCAAAATATTACGTACTTAATATTTCTGTAATATTTGATTAACATTAAAATAAATTGTTTGATTAAGCATTCTTTGTTGTTTACGTAATTCATTACGGGTTATAAGTAAGAAGTATGCATTGGGGTTAGTAAATCGTGGGCATGCTATGTTGGTAGTAGAACTGTGGTGACACTTATGGGCTGCCCAGCCCAATCCCCACTGATTTGATTTGACGCAAATGGCGAATTTACGTTTCAATGTACGTGTGGCAAATAAAGCTAATCTTTAATCTTTAAGGAGGAGTTTGCCTGGCTGTCTGCCATATCTCACTACAGATGATGAAATGGTTTTCTTCATCTTATAAAAGCAACTTATAAATCAGCATTTTTAAGTGGAAGTGACTTGGGGTATTGATCCATTTTCTTGAATGTGCAGGTATTGACGAGAGTAAAGAAATTCTGGATTGGAAATTCAACTTGAAGGCTTTTGAGAGGGTACAGAAGACTTTCACCAGGATGTTACCTGGATTAGAAAGTGTTAACTCAAAGGAAAAGTGGTATAAAGTTGAATTATTTTCTTTGGAGTACTGGAGATTGAGGGGCAACATGATAGAAGTATGTAAAAGTTTATTTATTTAGTAATGTAGCATGGAATAAGCCCTTCCGATCCTTTAAGCCATACTGCCAGTGACCCTAGCCCAAACACCAGACAACTTAAAATGAACAATTAAACTACTAACCGATAAGTCTTTGCGGGTAATGGGGTGGAAATATATCTCTACCAAAGGAGCTGTAAAACGCTCCTACCCTCCACTAGCCTGCAGATCGCCCTTGGGCAAGGCATACCACCTGCTTAGCCCCTCAGTTAGGGTCACATGAAGCCATGGAATAAGAGGCAAACAGTCTTATGAGTACCTGGTGCATATCACAAGTCTTGGTTATGCGATCACTGATGCCAGGCAGACAATCTCTGAAAAGTATTGATAATGGCTGGGGTCACCTGTCAAATGGTAGCATATACCAGTGCAGTGGCCTCTCAGAGGTCAATCAAAGGTGCTTGTTTCTTTGTAAAATTAGTTTTTTTTATGATCCAAAGACAATTCTACTCCAAGAACTTCAAGTACTGCTGGACTACTCCATCAGTGAGCTGACTGTTGATTGGAGTAGCTGGACTGGTGCTCGCGGCAGAGCCAGCTGAGGTGCCAAGGGGCTGGTCAAGGTGTTGAAGGGGCTGGCTGGATGTTGGAGAAGGAGCTAGATGTGATATCAGGAAAGGAGATGGTCAGGATATAGGAGGAGCTCGTCGGGATATTGGAGGAGCCCATCAGGATATTGGGAAGGTCCGTCAGGATATCAGAAAAGCCTGTCGGGATATTGGAGGAGTCCCTGGGATATCGGAGAAGCTGATGTGGGTTCACCGGAGCTGAGCTGGCTGCAGAACATGTTGCTACTTGGAAGTTTCGAATCTGGTGCGGTATAACCATGGGAGATTGTCTCGGACATTTCACTTGCGATCCCAATACTCTGTTAGGCAGTGATATTGCAAGTTGCTGCAGGCTTGCTACTCTTGTCTGGTGGGGGGACAGTTGACATGAGAGGTGTGTAGCTTTGGCTGTAGCGAGGACTAGACCTCAAACCTTGGGCTTGCCTGCTGCTGCAGACCAGGTGAGAAGATTCTGGATTAGTTCCTGAGGATTGGAGGTGGCTAATGTAACCCCACTATTTAAAAAAGGAGGGAGAGAGAAACCGTGGAATTATAGACTGGTAAGCCTGACATCAGTGGAGGGGAAAATACTAGAGTAAGTTATCAAAGATGTGATAACAGCACATTTCGAAAGTGGTGAAATCATCGGACAAAGTCAGCATGGATTTGTGAAAGGAAAATCATGTCTGACGAATCTCATAGAATTTTTTGAGGATATAACTAGTAGAGTGGATAGGGGAGAACCAGTGGATGTGGTATATTTGGATTTTCAAAAGGCTTTTGACAAGGTCCCACACAGGAGATTAGTGTGCAAACTTAAAGCACACGGTATTGGGGGTATGATATTGATGTGGATAGAGAATTGGTTGGCAGACAGGAAGCAAAGAGTGGGAATAAACGGGACCTTTTTAGGCAGTGACTAGTGGGGTACCGTAAGGCTCAGTGCTGGGACCCCATTTGTTTACAATATATATTACTGAGTTAGACAAGGAAATTAAATGCAGCATCTCCAAGTTTGCGGATGACACGAAGCTGGGCGGCAGTGTTAGTTGTGAGGAGGATGCTAAGAGGATGCAGGGTGACTTGGATAGGTTAGGTGAGTGGGCAAATTCATGACAGATGCAATTTAATGTGGATAAATGTGAGGTTATCCATTTTGGTGGCAAGAACAGGAAAACAGATTATTATCTGAATGGTGGCCGATTAGGAAAAGGGGAGGTGCAACGAGACCTGGGTGTCATTATACACCAGTCATTGAAAGTGGGCATGCAGGTACAGCAGGCGGTGAAAAAGGCGAATGGTATGCTGGCATTCATAGCAAGAGGATTTGAGTACAGGAACAGGGAGGTAACACTGCAGTTGTACAAGGCCTTGGTGAGACCACGCCTGGAGAATTGTGTGCAGTTTTGGTCCACTAATCTGAGGAAAGACATTCTTGCCATAGAGGGAGTACAAAGAAGGTTCACCAGATTGATTCCTGGGATGGCAGGACTTTCATATGATGAAAGACTGGATCGACTAGGCTTGTACTCTCTGGAATTTAGAAGATTGAGGGGGGATCTTATTGAAATGTATAAAATTCTAAAGGGATTGGACAGGGTAGATGCAGGAAGATTATTTCCGATGTTGGGGAAGTCCAGAACAAGGGGTCACAGTTTGAGGATAAAGGGGAAGCCTTTTAGGACCGAGATGAGGAAAAACTTCTTCACATAGAGAGTGGTGAATCTATGGAATTCTCTGCCACAGGAAACAGTTGAGGCCAGTTCATTGGCTATATTTAAGAGGGAGTTAGATATGGCCCTTGTGGCTAAAGGGATCGGGGGGTATGGAGGGAAGGCTGGTGCAGGGTTCTGAGTTGGATGATCAGCCATGATCATACTGAATGGCAGTGCAGGGTTGAAGGGCCAAATGGCCTACTCCTGCACCTATTTTCTATGTTTCTATGTTTCTAAGACACAGAAGCAGTAGAGTGTGGCGTCTGCGCTCGGCTGGGGCCAGTCCTCTCTCATCAGTGCTGCCCTCCCATGTTTGAGCAGTGGAATGATGGGCTGCATTGTGTGCAGCTGCACACTGCCGGGGAACTGCACCACTGATTGCCAAACATTGTCGCTCAGGGACTTCCTATATATGTATATTCTACTACTGAGTGAAAAACTTGATTTTATGTGACCACCGACACCAGGAAGACAATCTCTGAAGAGCATGGATAATGGCTGGGTCTCCCATCTTGTAAAGACACTGCCCAGAAGAAGACAGTGGCAAACCATTTATGTAGAATTTGGCAAGAACAATCACGGTCATGAAAAGGCCACGATCGCCCATGTCATACAACACGGCACATAATCATGATGATGATGTTGATGATGACGTGTTTTTGGACTGTGGGAGGAAAGTGGAGCACCGGGAGGAAACCCACACAGTCATGGGTAGGACACACAGACTCCTTACACCTGACGTTGTGATTGAATTTCAAGCTCTGATGGCCCAAATCATAATAGCGTTGCACTAACAGCTACATTACTGTGGCACCCCAAATTATGAGAATCATAGACGGAGTAGATAAGCAGGGTCTTTTTCCCCGGGCAGAAATGTCAAAAACTTGAGAGCACACCTTTAATGTAAGAGGGGGAGAGTTTATTGGAGATTAATAAGGCAAGATTTTTACACAGAAACACAATATATTGTAGATACTAGAATATGGAGTGAAAATCAAACTGCAAGAGGAACTCAATGTGTCATGCAGAGGATGATAAGTGTCTGGAACATGCTGCTGGGGAAACGGTTAGAAGCAAATAAAATGCAATGTTATTGTGACATTTAGATAGACATCTGAACAGGTGGGAATGAAGAGAGGTGGATCACGTGCAGGCAGGTCGTCGTGGCTATCCCTCGAGGTCGAGGATGATGGTCTTTGTTCTGAAGAAGTGGCCCACAGATTGAAGATGCCTGCGCGTGTATTTGTTTAACGTGTACTTGATGTTGCACTCCAAGAAGCACACGATACTTCACAAATCAACCAACTGATTCTAATGACATGGAAACCACAACGATTGGAGCTGATGGATTTGTTGCAGCCTTCATCCGCCTTCACAGGCGTTGAGTTCAAAGTAACTTGGTCCGCCTGTTCCACCGTTGAGGTCTTGGTTGTACTGTTCTTTGTCAGGGGCCTCACCCTCGACTTTACCGCCATGGGTGACCCTACCAGGAGCATAGCGCCAGACAGCATTGCTCTCAGGATAACAGGACCACACAAGCTTCTCCACCGTGACAAGGTGACAATCCACGGAGAAGTGCAGGCAGGTGGGATTAGTGGGGATTGGTATCATGGTCAACAATGACACTGTAGGCCACAAGGCTTCTTCCTGTACTGCACTAAGTCCTATGTTCTGTTCTGCAGAGTGCACACCGGTTAATCATGAGATGACAAGTATAATTTGAAATTTTGTAACATAATTAGGACTAGAACCCTGAAGAACCAAGCCAATGATAGCTGGCGTTGTATCAGACCTTTGGAGGCTCCTGCTGCGGGCTCACCTGTTACAGCTGCCTAGGAGGGGAGATGCTGATGTGGTGCGGGAGAGTGTAGCAGCCTCTGTAGGCATACTGAGTTGGGAGCTGGCCCTTCCATTGGCGCTGCCCTTGGTTATTTGAGTGATTGTCGATTTCCTGTCACCTTGAACCAGCCTGGCCATTTTCTGCTATCTCTGATTAATGAGGTGTTTTCACTGACAGGACTGCTGCTTACTGGATGTTTCTTTTTTTCAGTTTTTGAACCATTCTTTGTAAAGTTTAGAGACTGTTGTGCATGAAAGTCCCAGGAGATCAGGAATTCCTGAGATGCTCAAACCACCCCATCTGGCACCATCTGTCTAAGTCGTTTAGGTCATATTTTTTCCCTCCTCTGATGTGGTTTGAACAACAACTGAATCTCCTGACCATGTCTGCATGCTTTTATGCACTGAGCTGCTGCCACATGATTGGCTGATTAATAGACTGGTGTACAAGTGTATCTAATGGAGTGGCCTCCAAGTCTATTAGCAATAAACAGTCCTTGATCCAAAAGCTTTAATGTTGTTCTCTAACAAAAATCAATGCATAATCTATTTGCTTTACTTGCCTATCTGTCACCGTGTCTTTCTCCCTGCCTGCTTGCTTCATGGCAACTGACTTACTGTAACAGCATCCTTTTAAGTGCTAACATTTCTTTTGAAATTGAAAGCTTAGCAACGAGCTTTGCACAATATGTTCAGTTCCATCCTTTGAAAGGTCTCTCTGTAACATGTACCATAGAAACAGATTTTTTAACACTTAATAAGGTAATCCTTTCAGAACCAGGCTTGCAGCCTAGCAACAAGCAATTGTCTAATTTAAAGCATTAATTTTGTAAAATCTCAGCACGGTTATTATAAAACAGAGTGTGGAACCCAAGTGCCAACTCATAACTCAGTTTGACAAAAATGCTCAGTTCTAATTTTCAATTCTTCAAAATTGTCAACTTCCCATGGAGTCAAATGCAGTCTTAAAGTTCGTGTTAAGTTAACCCTTTCAGGATTACAGTTGAATATTTGTATGCATAGATAAATCAAATACACTTGTAGTTAGTTTAAGAAGTGAATCCAGCATTATGGCGTCCTCAGCTCATACTTTTGGATACGGTTGGATTCCTCTAATGGAGAATGTCTGTGAGTGACTTCATTTAATACATGGAGGCTGACGCACGGGCAGCCACTGCATGGTCCTTGACAGATCGGGGTCAGGGTCCAGTGGCATGGAATGCAAGATGACTGGAGGCCCTTCACTGCTGCAGCCTTCCTCCACCTTCACTCCCATTGTGATGTGTCTTCATCTTCACCAGCTCCACTGCTGAGGTCTTGGAGAATGGCCTAATTCTACTCCTATATCTTACAGTCTTATGTCTTATGATTTCTTAAGTTTATCATAGCCAGGAGTGGTAATGGGGACAATCTCCTACTACCCATGAAATGCTCCCAATGGTGTGCACCTCAAAAGGCCTCTGACAAACAAGTCCAGCTCCTGGCCTTCACGTGTGGCTTAGCTACTAAGCCCAGCGGAACCGTTTATACTGCCACAACAAGAGATAAAGACGGGTTACTGGTGCCTTAAAACCATTCGCTCTGTGCAAATGAGGCTCGTTAGTTGTGGGTGGCAGCTCATCTAGGAGAAGGAAAACTCTAATCTCAAACCTCCGCTGCCTTGGGGTTATACCCACTCCTGAGGAAGACCTCATGGGACTAAACTCCAAGGGAAAGATCTGGAGCTGGAGTCCCTAAGGCAGTCATGCATCGAGTTTAACACTGACTGGCAACTCCTGGAACGCTGCTGCTGTCAAACTGTATCGGTCTCTGCCTTTTCTTTGGGTTTATCAGATGCATGGAGAGTGGGAGTTTGCTACACCCATGGTTGACCCTGACCAACAGAAGCCTCACGTATGTCTTATACAACATCTAGGGGATCGCCACTGACCAGAAACACTCTTGGACTTCCTTACAGGAGCACAAACATGAGAAAATCTACTGATGCTGGAAATCAAAAACAACACACACACAAATACTGGACTGAGAATGTTATATTTGAATGCATGCAGCACGAGAAATAAAGTGGACGATCTTGAAATTCAGCTACAGATTGGCAAGTATGATGTTGTGGCCATTTCTGAAACTTGGCTAGGGGATGGCTGCCATTGGGAGCTGAACGTCCAAGAATATACAGTATATCAGAAAGATAGATTAGTAGGTAGAGGAGGCCCTGTGTATAAGAAATAATTTTATGTGTGTTGCTCTTTATAGGAGCAGATGGATTGCTAGGGGTTCCATAGGCCACTGGAACTTCTGGCAAGCACGTACACTTTTGGATATCACAAGAAGTTTCTCAACCATTGTATTTTGATGGTTGGATAGGCTGCCCATACTTACCATCTAGGTTCATGTATGAAGCGAGGTCACCTGGACAAGATATTGGTGTTGCAGAACATAATGTCTCTCCCTCCCCTGAGAAATAGCGAAATATAACTTTAATAATAAAGTTAGAAATTTTTGCTTCAACACTCACTTGATTGATACACACCATTTTCATCCACCATTACGTGAACGACCCATAACAAATGTGACAGCACAATATTCAGGTAAAAATGACATCACCTTGTTTCTAAAGTATAGCAACTCCAGCTGGACTCCTAATATAATGAATATCCTCTGACAATATTTTATTAGGAATATTAGTAAATTATTCTGCCTTTGAGCTTGCTCTGTCATGCCCATCTAGTCCATGCCAAACCATTATTCTGCCTAATCCCATTGATCTACACTTGGATCAGAGCACTCCTTAACCCTCCCAACCATGTACTTATCCAAACTTCTCCTGGATGTTGAAGTCAAATCTGCACCTACAACTTCTGATGCCAGCTTGTTCCACACTCGCACCACCCTCTGAGTGAAGATGCTCCCCCTCATGTTCCTCTTGAAACATTTCACCTTTTACCCTTAACCCATGACCTCTAGTTTTAGTCTTACCCACCTCAGTGGAAAAAGCCTGCTTGCATTTACCCTATCTATCATAATTATTTACAACTCTAACAAATCTCCCCTCCTTCTCCTACACTGTAGGAAGGATGTAGAAACTTTAGATGAAAATTAATAACTAATACTGTTTCATTTAACTATATTCATGGGTATTCATGTATGGTTGAATGACAATTAAACTTAAAATTGACATCCTTTTAATGTGAGCAGAGGAAAGTTTAGGGGGAATGTCAGAGATATTTTTTACACAGAGTGGGGGAGAGTGCCTGGGATGCACTCCCAGGGGTGGTGACGGAGACGGATACATGAAGGAAATTCAAGAGATCTTAGAGAGGCACATGGATGAAATAGAAATGGAGGGCTACAGGCTATGTAGGAGGGAAGGGTTAGATTGATCCTGGAGTAGGTTAAAAAGTTGGCACAACATCTTGGGCTGAGTGACCTGTACTGTGCTGTAATGTTCGATGATTCAGCTCATAAAATTGTTATGAGACAACTTATAAATATTAATGCCATAAAACATAAATTGCTTTAACTCTTTTGATTGTACATTCCCATGCCAACACTGTCTGCACCTTTTCACAGATATTCCCTTTGTCCTATCCCCGACAGTCCACTGGCCTCTGGTCCGATTTAAGTTTTTGTCTCTCTTTCACTATTCTGAAAGCAGTTGCAAATATTGATCATTCTTTGAATGAAGAAGCAATTCAAAGTTTGTCATTTAACTATACACGCGTTGATGATATTTCAGTATCCATTATTAGCAAGGGTTTTATTTATTGCCCATCACTATTTGAGCTTGAGAAAGTGATTGAGAAGGCAAGGTAGCATTGCAGTTTGGGCATACTAGCATAGAAATGGTCACAACACCAGCGACCCAGGTTCAATTCCCATTGCTGTCTGTAAGGAGTTTGTATGTTCTCCCACTGACCGTGTTGATTTCCTCCAGATGCTTTGGTTTCCTCCCACGGTCCAAAGACGTACATATTAGTCGGTTAATTGTTCACATGGGAGTCATTGGGCAGCATGGGTTTGTTGGGCCAGAAGGGCCTGTTACCATGCTGTATCTCAAAATAAAATAAAAATAAAAATCCTTTTCCCAGCGAATTGAATTCATTGTGTTTGTTCCTTCTCTCCCATTCTCCCTACACACCCACACAAGAAAAGAATCTCCATTAGACAGCAGTTCTCAGGCCTGTTCTGTTTAGTGACTGGCATTTGCCTAGATTCGTAAAGCATCCAACCGTGCCTCCTTCCTTGGGGAAAAGAGAGGCTAATCTCAGTAATGTCGTGAATCAGGATTTACCATGACGAATCCTAAGAGTTGTGACTGATCACTGTTATTTTGGACAGAAACGGACTGCAAAGCTGAGTTTTTTGAAATTGGAGTCTGTATTTTTGGAAGTGTGAAATATGAACATCACAGGTAATGCATTCCAACTACCCATGATCTAATGGAACATATAGGTCAATAACAGATTCAGATTCAGATTTATTTAACACATGTACATTCAGTGAGCTGTGTCATTTACAATATCTATACTCACATAATTCTACAGATGTACAGTACAGAGCATTCTAACATGCAGCATCACTGCTTGGTATGGAATCTGCATGGCGGGGGACAGGAGGGCTCTATAACGGGTAGTCAAAACAGCCGAGTGAATCACTGGCACCAGCCTACCCGCCATCAAGGACATATACACAGAAAGCTGCTGAAAAAAGAGTCAGTAACATCATGAAGGATCCCACCCACCCTGCCCATTGACCGTTTGTCACACTCCCATCTGGGAGGAGTCTATGTCGCATCCACACCAGGACCACCGGTAACTTTCCTCAAGCAGTAGGGCTGATCAACATCTCCAGCCACTAGCTCCACCATACATTATTTTTTTCTGTCAGTCACCTTATGTACAGCCCAGCATCACTTTATCAATCTATGTACAGTATCTAAGATCTCTTAAGTATTTATATTTATTCTATTTTTTAAAAAATTATTGTTGTGTTCTTTATCTTGTGCTTTTTTTTGTGCTGCCTCAGATCCAGAAGAACACTTATCTTGTTGTTCTTTACATGTGTGTTCTGGAAATGACATTAAACAATCTTGAACAATAATAATTAAACTCAAGGATGCAGTGGGGGCAGTCTGCAAGTGTTGCCACATATTCTGGTGCCAGCATAGCATCCCCACAATGTTCAGCAGCACAACACAAGCAAAAGCAGCAAGGGAGAAACAATCGTTGTCCGCACCCTCGCACTCACGCACACAGACAGGCGTCCAAACGTAGCACAGGCGGAATCCAGGCCTTACACTACCTTAAGATTCATTTTCTGGCAGGCATTTACAGAAAATAAAGAAATATAATAGAAAATATTAAACATAATTGATAAGTAAAAGATTGACAAACTATGCAAAAATAACTAATAAATAAATAGGCAGACAAACAAATAAATAATTGATTGTTCATTTTTACTGTGGACGTGAGTTGTAGGGTCCTTGAAAGTGAATCCATAGTTTGTGTAATCAGTTCAGAGTTGAGTGAGTGATGATACCCAAGCTGGTTCAGGAGCCTGTTCCTGAACTTCGTGGTGTGCAACCTTAGGCTTCTGTACTTCCAGCCCAATGGTGGTAGTGAGAAGAGACCATGGCTTAGATGGTGGGCATCCTTGATGATGGATGCTGCTTTCTGAGAAGAGGATGCTGGCCAAGTTGCATGCCATCTTGGTCAATGTCTCCCATCCACTACATAATGTATTGGTTGGGCACAGGAGTACATTCAGGCAGAGACTCATTCCACCGAGATGCAACACAGAGCGTCATAGGAAGTCATTCCTCCCTGTGGCCATCAAACTTTACAACTCCTCCCTTGGAGGGTCGGACACCCTGAGCCAATAGGCTGGTTCTGGACTTATTTCATAATTTACTGGCATAATTTACATATTACTATTTAACTATTCATGGTTCTATTACTATTTATTATTTATGGTGCAACTGTAATGAAAACCAATTTCCCCCGGGATCAATAAAGCATGACTACTACTACTTCTTGCGATAGCTCACGTAACTGTGCTCAGTGGCGGGGAGGACTTTGCTATGATGGCCTGGGCTGGATCCACCACTTTCTGTTGCCTTTTCTGTTCCTGGGTATTCAGACTGTGACAGTGCAGAATACTCTACAATACTAATTTCCTCTTTGTTCCTATGTGTTTGTCTGATCGGACGTGGGCTGCATGCATACGTGCATGTATGCGAGGGGTGGGGAGAGTGTTCCACAGCTGCTTTCACATGTTGCAGCCACAAGACTTAAACCCCAAGCCACAAAGCAAAATTATTTTCTGAAGTATTACACCAAGTCACAGCTGAAAGGAAATAGGTGAAGAAAAATCCATGTTCTTGTTTCTTTCATTTAACCTGACAAAACACGCAATGTACTTTTTGGAAGCTTTATGGTCCAATTTAGAAATTTTTTTTTTCAGAATCTAAAACACGTATATCATGAATACCCTGTCAGATGAATCTAAATAACTATATTCATGTGCCAAATTCCTTCCAGTAACATCATGAAAGATCCCACCCACCCTGTTCATGGACTGCTTATTCCACTCCCATCAGGGAGGAGACTACAGAGCATCCACACCAGGACCACCAGACTCAAAAGCAGTTACTTTCCACAAGCAGTAAAGCTGATCAACAACACCACCCAGTAACCCACCCCTCCACACTGCCAACCACCCCTACTTTATCATTTCCTGTCAATCACCCTTCAGTCACCGTATGTACAGAGACTCGTGTGCCTAGTGCCACTTTATGGACATACAATCAATCTACGTATATAAGCTATCTTATGTATTTATAGTGATTTTTAAATTGCTATGATGTCCTTTATCTTATTGTGTTTTTCTTGTGCTGCATTGGATCTGGGGTTACAATAATTTCATTCTCCTTTACACCTGTGTACTGGAAATGACTTTAAACAATCTTGAATCTTAAATCATTTTCACAGCTCCAATGGCTGAATAACCATTTCTGATTTAACACACGTGAACTAATCTATCTCCACCACCATCAGCCTAGCTGCTGAACTGATGGCAGATGTTACAGACACTCAGATTCACAACGAAGCATGCAAGCATCCTAATGCCGAATAATAATGTTGTGCTTTGTCGAGAAGCATGCGCCATGTGTAGTGGACGTGCTGTGTTGGCGCTGGGATGTGTGGTGATGCTTGCGGACTGCAGCAGTACATCCTTGGGTGTTTTGGTTGTCAATGCAAATGATGCATCTCTCGTGACGTCCGTTCTAAAGAGATGTCCTCCTATTCTGAAGCTGCGCCTTCTGGTCCTTGACTCCTGCACTATAGGAAACATTGTCTGCATATCCACTCTGTTGGGGCCCTTCAATATTCAATATGTTTCAGTGAGATCCCTCCTATTCTTCCAAACTCCAGTAAGCCATCAAATGACCCTCTAACACTAACCCTTTCATTCCCGTGATCTTTTCATAAACCTCCTCTGGATCATCTCCAATGCCATTGCACCCTTTCTAAGGATAATGGGCCCAAAATTGCTCATAATGCTGTGAGTTATGCGACTGATCCAGTTGAGTTTCTGGTTAATAGTGGCCCTGAGAATATTGGTAGTGAGGAAAACAATGATGGTACTGTTTTTGAATGTCAAGGACAGGTGATTCTGTTCAAACCAAATCAAGTTTAATTATCATTCAATCATACATGGATACAGCTGAATGAAACAGCGTTCCTCTGCGGCCAAGGTGCAAAATATGTATACACAGCACTTTCAAAACAGACATATATATAAAAGTCCAAGACCCTGAGCGACTTGTCCTGCAAATTGATGGTACAGTTCCTGCCAATCCAACCTGTCATTCTACCGATCGAACACTGGAGGGCAGCACCGACAGGAGCAGCCAGCACCAAAACGAGCATGGCGGCTCGGTATACCGCCTCCGACATCTCCTCACCCAGACTACAGCAGCAGGAAAGCCCAGGGCTAAAGGCCCAATCCTCGCTAAGACTGAGGCTACACAGCTCCCACACCGCCTGTCTCACAACCAGATAAGAGAAGCAGCCAGCGGCATCTTACATAATCAATGTCTCACAGAGTCTTGCAACCACAAGAGAAACATGCAAGTCAATCATCCACGGCCACACTGCTCGCCGCCTTCGGGAACCAACTTCGATGCCTTCGAGTAGCAGGAAGCAACACAGTCTGCATCCAGGTCAGAACTCAGTCCGGCTCCTCTGACATGCCAGATGGCTACTTCCAACAGGCTGACCAGCTCAGAAGGGACCTCTGTAGTGGGAATATCTGCATATTAACACATTCCTTACTTTCTCCAGATCTGGCGGTACACTGAGTGGACGTAAACTGAACATAAACAAAGTCTTTCCTCACAAGCTCACAGAACTCTTATAGTCGCAAACAACAGGAATACTGCAGATGCTGGAAATTCAAGCAACACACATCAAAGTTACTGGTGAATGCAGCAGGCCAGGCAGCATCTCTAGAAAAGGTACAGTCGACGTTTCAGGCCGAGACCCTTCGTCAGGACTCTTATAGTATCAGCTGGCTCAGAATTCAAAGCTCAAAATAAATTTAGTATCTCAAGTATGTATATGTCACCATATACTATCCTGAGATTCATTTTCTTGCAGACATTCACAGGAAAACAGAGAAATGTCACAGAATCAATGAAAACCTACACACAAAGACTGACAAGTCTCAGGCACATATATGTAGCTAGAATACCTTAAGACTTTTGTAAAGTACTATAGTAATTTCATGTATTGCATTTAACTGCTGCGAAAAAAAAATCATGACATATGTGAGTGATGATAAACCTGATTCTGATATGAGTCTCTATTGTGGACTGAGAGTGGGAAGGGCTCAGGGAGAGGGGAATCATGGTTGGGTAAACGGGGAGTCGTGAGTGGGTAGGGAGCAGGAAGTACCAGAGAGATATTCTGTAATGATCAATAGACCGATTGTTTAGAGTCAAATGGTCTTGCCTGGTGTTTTAAGGCTGGGTGTATCTGCACCTGTGCTGCTCCCCACACCTGCCACTCCTTCTCTGCCACCTGTCCCACACCCCTCCCATGGCAGTCTACCCTCATCATTCCCGACATCCTTTGCTCCTGCCAGATATACAAACTCACCCTACACTCCACATCGAATAATACAGTACTGTGAAAATTTTTTAGGCACCCCAGCTATACATATATGAGTCTTGCACAGTACTGTAAGTAAATTAATAGATACATAAATAAGTATAATAGGTAATTGATTGATTGATACAGAGGTCATGCGATGTGGAGTCCTTGAAAGTGGTAGGTGTGGGTTCAGTTCAGTGTTGTGGTGAGTAAAATTATCCACACTGTTTCAGGAGCCTGATGGCTGAGGGATAATAACTGTTCCTGAACCTGGTGGTATGGGTCCTGGGGGTTCCTGTATCTTCTTCCCAATCGCAGTGGTGAGAAGAGAGCATGGCCATGATGGTGGTGGCCCCTGACTCTGGAACATCAGAGTTATGAAAGTTCTGTCTATGACTGCTTTTCACTGCCAAGCTGTATGTAAGCACAATCAAATATCGGAAACAAAGCGAGCAATCTGCTGAGAGCAGGAAAGACTGAGAAGAGCATTGAAAGAGAAGGCTACAGAAGAAACTAAAAACTTCAGGAGACGAAGTGAGTGACTGAGTGGCTGGCACAATAGGCATGTAGAAGAGATTGCATGTTAATTTCTCAGCCACAAGCACATTGAGCAAACCCTGTACTGACACACAAGCGCAAGTGTTATTCTGCCTCTGTTGAGAATTTGCTTTTCTGTTCTACAGACTTCACCAGCACAGATATTAAATGGTAAATTTGTTTTGTACATATTTTTTATGCTGTTCCCTGTAGCTTCCTCCTCCCTCAAAAAACACAAAACATAGGAGCAGAATTAGGCCATTCAGACCATCGTGTCTGCTCTGCCATTCCATCATAGCTGATTTATTATCCCTCTCAACCCCATTTTCCTGCCTTCTCCCCATAAACTTTCATGTCCTGACTAATCAAGAACTTATCAATCTCTGCTTTAAATATACCCAATGCCTTGGCCTCCAGAGCCATCTGTAGCAATGAATTCCATAGATTTCCCACCCTCTGGCTAAAGAAATTCCTTCTCATCGCTGTTCTACATGGATGTCCCTCTGGTTCTAGACTCCCCCATCCACTTCACATCCACTCTGTCTAGGCTTTTCAATGCCTGTCTGTCTAGGTACCATATCCGATGCGGACTTTGGTGACCGTGCTTTTCCATATAGATCTATCCTTCGTTTTTTGGATGACTTCCATTTCCTCGATGTGTAGCCACCTGGCTAGGCTTTTGATGTACATAAGCCGAGGTCTTCCTCTAGGTTTGCTCCCCTCAATCTTTCCAGAGAGTATGAGTTTTTCTAGTTCATCTTTCTGCATGATGTGTCCTAGGAATCTGAGTTGTCTTTCTCTTATTGTTGGTATGAGTGATCGAACTGCTTGGGCTCTTCTGAGAACTTCTTCATTTGATGTGTGTGTGGTCCATGATATTTTTAACATTCTCCTGTAGAACCATAATTAAGCTGCTTCTAGTCTCTTTTCCATTGCTGGGGAAATAGTCCAGCATTCACTTCCATAAGTCAGGATAGAGGCTTTTCAATAGTCAATAAATTTCGATGAGATCCCCTCCCTCATTCTTCTAAACTCCAGTGACTACAGGCTTAGAGATATCAAAAACTCCCTATATGTTAACTCTTACATTTTTGGAATCATTCTCATGAACCTCCTCTGGACCTGGTCCTTTGCCAGCACATCTTTTCTTAGATAAGGGGCCAAAAACTGCTCAGTGTACTCCAAGTCTAACTAGTGTTTTATAAAGCCTCAGCATCATATCCTTGTTCTTATATTCTAGTCCCCTCAAAATGAATGTAGTAAGTTTTCATAGTAGTACAGTTCATGTCTGTTGCTTGATTGTTAAAGTATATTTGTGAAAGATGGTAGAAATATGAAATTATGAACATATGCTTAATGTATCAGGAAATCTGGGAATCCCTCATGAATGTGAAGTCCGAAACCTCCTGACAGATTGTCACTGGCATTTTCCTGACTGCTGGAGTACCCAAGGAGAGATCTTTTGCTCCCCCTTATGAGAGGAGATCTTGTAGAAACATATAAAATTATGAATGGGATAGATAAGATAGAGGAAGGAAACTTGTTTCCACTGGAAGGTGAGACTAGAACTAGGGGACATAGCCTCAAGGTTTGGGAGAGTAGATTTAGGATAGAGATGAGGAGGAATTGCTTTTCCCAGAGGGTGGTGAATCTACGGAATTCTCTGACCAATGAAGCAGTGGAGGCCACCTCAGTAAATATATTTAAGACAAGGTTGGATAGATTTTTGCATAGTAGGGGAATTAAGGGTTTTGGGGTAAAGGCAGGTAGGTGGAGATGAGTCCATGGCCAGATCAGCCATGATCTTATTGAATGGTGGAGCAGGCTCGACGGGCCATATGGCCTATTCCTGCTCCTATTTATTATATTCTTATTCCTTATTGATGTATTACTGCAAGCATCAGCAGGTCTGGCAGGAAGATCCATTGGTCTGCTGATGGCAGCCGGTTCAACCTCATTCCCATTTCCATTTCTACACCTCTTACTGTCTCAGTAAAACAGCCAGCATCATCAATGACCCCACCCACACCAGACATTCTCTCTTCTCCCTTCTGCTATCGAGCAGAAAGCCTGAAAACACGGACTTCCAGCTTCAAGGTCAATTTCTAGGCGACTGTCGAATAAGATAGACTCATGACCTCAATGATCTGAATGGATAACATACCAAACAATATGTTTACAGCTTTTCACTGCATCTGTAAACAAATACTGGAAACAACCAATGTGCAAAAGAAAACACATTGTGCAAATAAATAAAGATAATATTCGGAACACAAGTTGTAAAAGAGTCCTTGAAAGTGAATCAGTAGGTCAAGGAAATTACCCATGCGAGTTAAGGGTGAGACCTTGATCACATTTAAATATACGCAGAGGTACAATGAATTGCAGTTAATTGGGCAGTTGGTTATTTGGGGCACTGTTTATTTGAGATGGCTCTTAAAGAACAACAACTAATTGAGAAAATTGCTGGGTCTCCCTTTGTTTAGCTGGGACACTATGCTTCTTAACTGGGGCAGGAGACTGTTACTGAATAGGTTGTGAGCACTTGTGTGGCCATTAGATGCTTCACCATGCTGAGAAAAAAATGGTTTAAGATAGTGTCAGTTGTGTGTATTAGTATTCAAAAATCAGTGATTTTTGTCACTGATAATTGATGAGAAATAAGCAGTAAGACAGTTCTGAACTGTTTTGCTCACTGTGGTTTCAAACATTCAGTCCTGGAGATCCCCAAGACTGCCAGGAGTGAAAATGAAACGATGTCGCTACTTCAGCTAGTTAGGAACTATGAAGGATTTGAAGGTATCAGCAATCGTCTTGATTGTTACAGTGAAAATGAAGACTTGGAGGATGCAAGCATTGTATGAAGGCCATGTATTATAAACATTAGGTGTCTGTTCAGCTTTTGTTCATTGCGTAAACTGAATGGATTCTTCTGTCAAAAACTATTAGGAACAAATACACATTTTATTGTACTCTAATGTTATAGGTGGTGTTCTAATTTTTTCTGTCGTTCATTTAAATATATAATTTGTTACTCAGTTTGCTCTCTTTTATAGCTTTTTAACTATTTCCATGAAACTCCAGCTAATTGGGGCAGCCACTTAATTGGGCCAAAAAGTACTGGTCCCAATCTGACCCAGTTAACCAGAATCCACTGCATTGGCAAATAATTTAAACTTACGCAAGTTCCATAACACGTGTATTATAAAGCAGAGCATGGGAGTTTCAGAATCTCTTCAAACTACAAAAAGTACTGCGTGGACATTCCTTGAATAGTGCTCATTAGGACTCTAGTACACTGACCTCATTTTCTGCTGCCAAATGTAATGTAATTTTTTTGTGTTATGGTTTGGTTTCCTTCATAACATCCCTGCACAACATCCGTTAAGTGGTTTTTCCTGCTCTACTTGTTCTGTTGATAATTATTGAGTCTGTTCATATGGTCACATTTATTTAAGCTTGATTATTGCCGTTTGCACATGTGGCCATTCTGCGAATTGCTGATTGCTCATGACTGTTTGCACTATTGTCTTGTAAATTATTGGTTGCTATTGTGTTGACTGTTATGGTATCGTCCTGTGCTTTGTGCTTGGCACCGAGCTATTATCAATTCTAGTACGTCTCACATACAGGCAATAGGAGTTCGTGGTTAATACAATGGACGAGTTCATGGCGCTATCCAGGTGTCAGAGAACATTTCGGGAGTGCAGTGTTTTGTGTTTCACTGGAACGGGGCTGCACGAGGACATACCCGATCAAAACTTCTCCATGGATGGCTTCCAGACCATTCCGGCTGACCGGAAGTGCACAGAGAGCAGTAAGCGTAAAGGAGTTGGGTGCTTACTGTTCTGGTTAACGACAGATGATGCAATCCGGGTCATATTACGATCGAGGAACGTGTTTGTAGCCCGGATATTGAACTTTTTACTGTTGGACTTTGGCCACATTCCACTGAGATACAACACTGGGCGGCACGGGAGGTCGTTCCTGCCTGTGGCCAACGAACTTGCAGCTCCTCCCGTGGAGGGTCAGACACCCTGAGCCAATAGACTGGTCCTGGACTTATTTTCTATCTGGCATAGTTTGCATTTTGTTCTTTGATTGTTTGTGGTTTTTGTATTGCTATATTTACGCTCTATTCTTGGTTGGTGCAGCTGTAACGAATCCCAATTTCCCTCGGGATCAATAAAGTATATCTATCTATCCATCTTTCTATCTATATAGAGTGATTCTCATTCTGATATGTACAACAGCTTAATCTCCTGCTGTGGAGTAATCATTTTTTTTATTACAAAATATACTTCATTCAAAAATAAAATTATATATAATAAACCATTCAATGACTCTCAATCCTTTACATACGTTTCCCTTGTCGTCTCTAGATATCCATACTTTGGCCACCCAAGTGGCACTCCGTTGGTTCACCTTCCCACACCATTGCTGAGGGGTATCCACCCGCCACCCGACCCCTCCCACTCCCACGGGAGAAGAACCCTAAACTGTGGTCCTTCCCCACCGGGCCCTTGCGGTGGCTGCACCGAGTTTCAGTGCGTCCCTCAGCACGTACTCCTGCAGCCGAGAATGTGCCAGTGGGCAGCATTCTGCCACGGACATCTCCATGTGCTGGTAGATCATCAAGTTTCGGGCCGACCAAAGAGCGTCTTTCACCGAGTTGATGATCTGCCAGCAGCACCGGATGCTAGTCTCCGTGTGCGTCCCCGGGAACAGCCCGTAGATCAGAGAGTCCTCTGTTATGCAGCTGCTGGGGATGAAAAGTGACACTAGCCCGTCCATCCTCCTCCACACCTTCTCTGCGAACTCACAGTGTGCAAAGAGGTCAGTCACAGACTCCTCCTCACTGCAGTCCTCCCGTGGGCAGTGGGGTGTGGAGACAACGTTCCGGGCACACAGGAGGGATCCCCACTTTCAAATCTCTTACTAGCTCTTCCTCCAGTTAGTCCTGACGAAGGGTCTCGGCCCAAAACGTCGACTGTACCTCTTCCTAGAGATGCTGCCTGGCCTGCTGCGTTCACCAGCAACTTTGATGTGTGTTGCTTGAATTTCCAGCATCTGCAGAATTCCTTGTGTTTACAAGTTCCATAGAAGTGGAAACTTATCTTGCAGTTCTTGTTCTATTTGATGCAACTTTATCAAGATTCAAGACTGTTTAATATGATTTCCAGTGCACTAGTGTAAAGGAGGACAAATTAATTTTTACTCCAGATCTGATGCAGCACAAAAAACAGAAAAGATAAAGAACATAATAATAATTAAAAAAAAACAATCATTTTGTATGTCAATAAAGTGATGCTAAGTGTCAGTGAGGTGACTGACAGGAAATGATAAAGTAGTGGTGGTTGGGTTGTGGAGGAGTGGGTTGGTGGGTGGAGGTGTTGATCAGTCTTACTGCTTGGGGAAAGGAACTGTTTTTGAGTCTGGTGGTCCTGGTGTGGAAGCTATATAGCCCCTTTCCTGATGGGAGTGGGACAAAGAGTCCATGAGCAGGGTATAAATGAATAATGAAATACAGTACAAAATGTCCTATCAAAAAGGAACTCAGAATCATTTGCCAGAGCTTCTAAAGTATGGATATAGGATGTGAGTAAGAAAAATAAAAAATGTTCCCCTTGTAATTGAGACAGGTTATAATAAATGTACCTGGGTCTAAGGAAAGCTATGGTGTAAAACAGATGGAGACACCAGAGACTGCAGATGGTGGAAACAATCTGCCGGTGAAACTAGGCTGGTCAAGCAGCATCTGCAGGGAATTAATTGTTTATTAAAAAAAAATTGAATCTCCAGGCCCCATCATCAGCTAGTCCGGGGGTCAGTACTGAAGATCGAAGCCTGAGGGTCGATCAGAAGTACGGAGGTCATGGCCCAATGGCCGAAGCCCTAGAACGGAGGAGACTGGGGAGAGATTTGATAGAGGTATACAAATTATGAGGGGTATAGATAGGGTAAATGCAAGCAGCTTTTCTCACTGAGGTTGGGTGAGACTAGAACTAGAGACCATGGGTTAAGAGTGAAAGGTGAAATATTTAAAGGGAACCTGAAGGGAAACTTCTTCACTCAGAGAGTAGTGTGAATGTAGAATGAGTTGCCAGCTCAAGTGGAGAATGTTGGTTTGATTTCAACATTTAGAGAAATTAGGATAGATACGTGGATGAGAACGGTATGGAGGGCTATGGGCCATGTGAGGGCGATGGGACTAGGCAGAATAATAGTTCGGCATGGGCTAAAGGGCCTGTGTTTTTTCTGTAGTGTTCTATGATTCTATGACTCTATAAAGAAAAACAGTTGGAGAAAAGAGTGGAGGCTAAGTGTATCCCATGCCTGATGACCTCGGATTCTACGGGAGCAGATGCAATCTTCCAGAACCCTCTGATTTTGGAATAGTTCCGGGGAGTTGGAAGGTTATGTTTAATGGCAGAAAAAACTAAAATTAGATCCATTGAGGCAGCTTGGCAGCCTCTCAGGAAAATCAGCGTAGGACCTAATCATTCTGCATACAAAGCTCTCATTATATAGTGACCAGAAAACTGCCAAAGTGGGCTCACTCCCTGCAAGCTATTCTGCTTAAATAGAACTCGGGATTTGGATTAGAATAGCCTACAACATCACGGCCTTTGAGTTCCATAGATCAACGACAAGTAATGCCTGTTCATGAAGGTATGTGAGAGTGTTTCATGAGATCATAGGGCATCACGGCACAGTAACCCATCCCAACTCCATGAAAAACTTTCAATGACTCTGGGCCTGTACTCACTGGAGTTGAGATTAATGAGGGAAGATCTCATAAAAAACTTATTGAACATTGAAAGGACTAGATAGAGTGGACGTGGAGAGGATGTTTCCTGTAGTGGGGGATTCTAGGACCAGAGAGCAAAGCTGTGTAACAAAGGGATATCCATTTAGAACACAGATGAGAAGAAATCTCTTTAGCCAGTGGGTGGTGAATCTGAGGAATTCATTGCCATGAACGGCTGTGGAAGTCAAGTCATTGAGTGTATTTAAAACAGAGGTTGATAGGATCTTGGTTAGTAGAAGGTTATTGTCATGGTCCGGATCGGGGGTCCCTTTAAATTTACGTTGTTTATGTTACGATCCGGACCGTTGAATCCCTGTTTTCCCAATTCCCTCGACTTTGGTGATTAGAGGCAATTAACACTCGGCTGAACCGGTAGTTTATAGTCTCCGGCTTTCAGCCGTTCGGCGCGGGAGCGTCTGCAAAGTCATCTAAGGTATGGTGTGCCGATGTCATCTGGCCAGAGCAAGCCTAGTCCCCGCCTGAAGCGAATGCCGGTAATTCGCCTGTCCTCACCGGAGCAGCCCTGTTCAGTTACCTCGCCAAAGTGAGCCTGCAAAGTTTCCTCACCGAAGTGGGTCCGTCAGTTAACCCGCCGGAGGGAATCAAGAACCGCTGTCTACTGTTCCCAGGCCGAGTCAAGAGCTCGGCACTACCCGGAGGCTCCAAGTCAAGTCCTGGCCCTGGCGGCATTCAAGCACCAAGTCAAGTCCTGGTCCTGGCCCTGGCGGCTTCCCAGTTCCAAGTCAAGTCCTGGCCCCGGCGGTCTGTGATTCCTATCCTATCCCCCCGTCTGAATCCCCTCTCTGCCCCTCTCGCCTCTAGACCTTGTCTGCAGCCCTCGCCTGCGCTTCGGTCTAGTTCTATCACCAGAGCTAGATAGGTACTGTCTGGTGTGCTTTTGTGTTGGTCTTGTCTTATCCTCGCCTCCGTGGGGTAAGTCAGGCCATCTTGCCGTTACCCCACGGGGAGTCATGTCTTGTCTTGTCTTGTCCTCGCCTCCGCAGGGTAGGTCAGGCCATCTTGCCGTTGCCCCGTGGAGAGTCATGGGTCCCGGCCCTATGTCCTGTACCCAAGGAGGGGTCCCGGCTCTCTGTTCTGTGTGTGAGTCCCGGCCCTATGTCCTGTACCCAAGGAGGGGTCCCGACTCTGTGTTCTGTGTATGTGTCCATGGTTCCATGTACCTGCTCCCCGAGACCAAGGCTCTGTGTTCTCATGTTCCTCCTCTCCCTAGCCCATGTCATGTCCTTGCCTGGTTCTGGGATCCGAGCCCGAGGCAGGACCCAGGTACTGGGTCCTTGCCCAGTCTCTGGCTCGGAGTCCATACCCTAGCCTCTTCATGTCTCCTCTAGTTCTGGGAGCTGATTCCGAGTCCAAGCCCAGACTCTTGGTCCCAGCCTAGTCGTAGTCCTCAGTCCTTGTCCAGTTTGCTATTTCCTGCTCCTGCCTTGCTCTCCTGGTATTGAACAATAAACTAAATCTAAGTAATCTCACAAGACGTGTCTTGCATTTGGGTCCACCCTTGCTCCCAATTACCCGCCATTGTAACAGTTATAGGGAGATGCAGGAGAATGGGGGTAGAGAGGGATAATAAATCAGCCATGATGGAATGGAAGAGCAGACCTGATGGGCCAAATGGCCTAATTCTGTTTCTAGTCTAATTCTCCTGGACTTAAACATTTCTGCCAAATCTAGACTTCTCACACTAGGAATCAAAAAATTTAAAGATTGTCCATTCCTAGTACAACTAACGTTCTCTATTAAAGTGGTAAAACATCATTTTAAAATCACTGATCAAGGATCAGGAGAATCCCTGGTAATATATTATTTTAGAATTTTGCATTCTTTACAAGCCCAATAAGGCAGTGCCACCCAATTACACCCACTTGACCAAATAACCTACTAACTTGAAAATCTTTGGAATGTGGGAGGAAAGTTGCGTGGTCACAGGGAGAAGGTACAAACTCCTTACAGACAGCAATGGAAATTGAACCCACTGTAACAGTGTTATGCTCTCCTGCTGCCCCAGCACATCGCCAATTTACATCAGCTCCTGTATCTCCGTCCAAACTGGAATTAAAACAAATTCTTTCATTTGCATGAGAACGTCTGCAGATACTGGAAATCCAAAGTAATACACACAAAACGCTGGAGGAACCCAGCAAGTCAGGCAACATCTATGGAAATGAATAAACAGCCGACGTTTCCCTTCTTCAGGACACAAAGTCTTTCATAGTCTGGCCACCACAACATCAAAAAATAAGGACATGTGGTATGTGTTGATGAGTGGTGGACAAGCCGCAGTCACTACTGACCTTGAAGGAAGTTTCCTGCTTGGATTTTGAATTTCTTGGTTTAGATGAGAACTACGTGTTCTCCAAGAAACACTGTTAATATCCTATAGTTGGGATATCATCTTGTTAGCTGAGCAGCCAATCATATAAACACAATATCCTGAAGCTAAACAGGCAGATTTTAAATATTTAAGCACATATAAAGTCTTAAATAAAGACTGGAGTGTACACGTATGATGTTTTAACCATTTTTATCATAAATTTAAATGCTGATACTTGGACTTCTTCAGAATCAGAACTAGATTTAATATCACTGGCATATATCATGAAATTTGTTTTGTGGCAGCGGTACTTTGTAATACATAAAAAATTTCTATAAATTACAATGAATGTAAAGCAGATTCGGAGAAGACTCTTTACTAGAAGCAGTCTGATGAGTGTGTGAAACTGACATAGCACTTTTGATCACATACTGTTGTGAAATTTGTTGCTTAATGGCAGCAGTACGTTGCAAGACATAAAAAAGTTACGAGAAGGAAAATTAAACATATAAATAAGTAGTGTAAAAAGAGAGCAAAATACTGGGGTCATGCTCTTTGTGTCTTGAAACATAAAGACATTGCAATCCATTTGCACAAAAGTTTTTTAGGACTCAATGATTTGTCAGATGTAATTATAACTTATTACAGAACTAAGGATCACTTTGAACTTCCGTGGCTATGTGTAAAACTTAGGGGACATTTTTATACTGTGACTTTTAAAAGCCTTAATTAATGTTAGTTGAAATACAGTACTTAGGCACAGACTGTACGTACACGTAGCTCGGCTGCCTAACACTTTTGCACGATACTGTATTTGTCAACGTGGAGTGGAAAGTCAATTTGTAATTCTGGCAGGAGCAAAAGGTGTTGAGGATGGCGAGGGTGGAGCACCAGGGGAGGGGGGTGGGACAGGTGCCAGAGAAGGAGTGCCAGGTGCAGACACGCCCAACCCTGAGATACCAGGCAAGGTCATTTGATTCCAAACAATTGGTTTATTGATCGTTACAGAATGTCTCTCTGGTGCTTCCTGCTCCCTCGATTCTCCCTTCCCCTTTTCCCAACCATGATTTCCCACTTCCCATTTCCCACTGTCAGTCCACAATAGAGACCCATATCAGAATGAGGTTTATTTGTTTTTGCAGCAGTAGTACAGTTCAATACATAAAATTACTGCAGTACGGTGTAAAGGTCTTAGGAACGCTAGCTTTATATATGTGCCTGAAACTTTTGCACAGTACTGTATGTGCAAATATTAGAGCCTTGGGGCCACACCAAAATACTGACAACAACTTCTTAATTTCAGCATTAAATACGCATGAATGAACATCAGGAAATAGCAGACGGAAACCACAAATTACAGACCAATATTTGAAGTTGACATAGCAAAGTTCATCAGGGGTATGCCGATTTATAAAGCTGATTTTCATTAGCCTGCGTGTGTGCACACCTATACAACACCGACAGTAGTCTACAAAGAAGGCACAACTCGGCTGTATTCTATTAGGAGTTTGAGAAGACTTTGTGTGTCACCAATGACACTCGCAAATTTCTACAGATGGACTGTGGAGAGCATTCTGACTGGCTGGCATTGTACAGGATCGGAAAAAGATGCAGAAAATTGTAAATTTAGCCAGCTTCCTCATGGGCACCATTCTGCCCAGCGTCCGGGACACCTTCAAAAGGCAATGCCTCAAAAAGGCGGCATTCATTATTAAGAAACCCCATCACCCAGGACATGTTATCTTCTTATTGCTCCCATCAAGAGGAAGGTACAGGAGCCTGAAGACACACACACAATGTTTTAGGAACAGCTTCTTCCTCTCTGCCATCAGATTTCTGAATGGACAGTGAACCCATGTACACTAATTCAATATTTTTTTCATCTTTTTTTGCACAAGTTACTTAGTTTAGGCCTGAGTTGACGTAGTAGTAGTATTTAGTTTAATATATTTATTGATTGTAATTTATAGTATTTTATTATTATATTTTGCAATGTACTGCTGCTGCAGAACAACAAATTTCACGACATATGTCAGTGATATTAAACCTGATTCTGATTCTGAAAAGTCAATATGTTTCTCACAGTACAATATATTAACCTAATGTGTTATGAAGTATTACTGGAATGCAGCCCTGATGTAGCAAGCAGTGCACTTCATAACTCTGTGGCTCCAGGTCTGAATCCCTGCAGAGACGTGATTCACTCTGTAGCCTGCGTGCAATACAAGACAAACGCAGCCTCTCACAACAGAGCCCCTCTTTCATAAATAAAGGGGAAGATATACTCTTCAGGAGAAGGTTTGGGATTTTCATATTTAGAAGACAAAAAGTTTTTTGTAATCTGCATTGAAGTTGCAAGCAACATTCAATGAAGCATGATATGCTCTAGGTTTTAATGTGATGTTGCCAGTTTGGACGCTTGGCACCATTAAGTTTACAAAGATGTTGCCAGGACTTGAGGACTTGAGTTAATTTAGTGCAGAGATACAGAGAGGAACAGGCCCTTACGGCCCTTCAAACTGCGCCACCAGCAACTCCTGATTTAACACTAGCCCAGTCACGGGACAATTTACAATGACCAATTAACCTATCAATGTGTTCCTCTTTGGACTGTGGGAGGAAACCGGAGCACCCGGGGGAAACCCTCGCATTCCATGGGGAGGACGTGCAAACTCCTTAGGGATGATGTCAAAATTCAAATCCAAAGTCCGATGTTCTGAAATGTACTTGCTTTGCACTAACTGCTACACTACTGTGCTGCCCTTTGCTTTATAGGGAAAGGTTTAATAGGCCAGGACACTATTCCATGGACTGTAGGTGAACAAGGGGAGATTTGATAGAGGTTTACAGAATTATGAGGAGTATAGATGAGATAAGTGCAAGCAGGTTGTTTTCCACTGAGATTGGGTGTGACCAGAACTAAGGGTCATAGGTTAAGGGAGACTTCAATTGAATTGAACTGACTTTATTTCTTATATCTTTCACATACATGAGAAGTAAAATCTTTACATTTCGTCTCTGTCTAAATGCGCAATGTGCAATTTATAGTAATTTGCAATCAACAGGACAGTCCATATAGCATAGAAATACAATTGTATCAGTGTGAATTAATCAGTCTGATGGCCTGGTGGAAGAAGCTGTCCCGGAGCCTGTTGGTCCTGGCTTTTATGCTGCGGTACCGTTGCCCAGATGGTAGCAGCTGGAATAGTTTGTGGTTTGGGTGACTTGTGTCCCCAATGATCCTTTGGGCCCTTTTTACGCGCCAGTCTCTGTAAACGTCCTGAATAGTGGGCAGTTCACATCTACAGATGCGCTGGACTGTCCACACCACTCTCTGCAGAGTCCTGCGATTGAGGGAATTACAGTTCCCATACCAGGTAGTGATGCAGCCAGTCAGGATGCTCTCAATTGTGCCCCTGTAGAAAGTCCTTAGGATTTGGGGACTCATGCCAAACTTTTTCAACCATCTGAGCTGAAAGAGGTGCTGTTGTGCTTTTTTCATCACACAGCCGGTATGTACAGACCATGTGAGATCCTCAGTGATGTGTATGCCAAGGAACTTAAAGCTGTTCACCCTCTCAACCCTAGATCCGTGGATGTCCATAGGGGTCAGCCTGTCTCCATTCCTCCTGTAATCCACAACCAGCTCCTTTGTTTTTGCGACATTGAAGGAGAGGTTGTTTTCTTGACACTACTGTATCAGGGTGGTGACTTCTTCTCTGTAGGCTGCCTCATTATTTGAGACTAAGCCAATCAGTGTAGTATCGTCAGCAAATTTAATTAGCAGATTGGAGCTGTGGGCGACAACACAGTCAGGGGTATGCAGAGAGTAAAGGAGGGGGTTTAGTACACAGCCCTGAAGGGCACCTGTGTTGAGAGTCAGAGGGGCAGAGGTGAAGGAGCCCAATCTTACCACTTGCAATCTGACAGGAAGTCCAGTATCCAGCTACACAAGGCAGGGTGAGGGTCGAGGTCTCTGAGCTTCTTGTCAAACCTGGAGGGAATTATGGTGCTGAATGCTGAACTGTAGTCCAAGAACAGCACTCTCACATAAGCATTCTTCTTCTCCAGATGTATAAGGATGGTGTATGTAGCTGTGGCTATTGTGTCATCTGTCAATTGGTTGTGTCAGTAGGTGAATTGTAGGGGGTCCAGTGTGGGTGGTAGCAAGCTGCAGATATAGTCCTTGACCAGCCTCTCAAAGCATTTGCTTATTATTGAGGTGAGAATGACAGGATGCCAGTTGTTCAGACGTGTTACCTTGGAAAGGTGACCCTGAGGGGGGAGCTTCTTCACTCAGAGGGTGGTGAGAGTGTGGAATGAGCTGCCAGCACAAGTGGTGCATACGAGCTCAATTACAACATTTAGGAGAAGTTTCGATAGGTGTCTGGGTGGTTGGCGTATGGAGGGCTAGGGTTGGTCCCGGTGCAGGTCAATGGGAGTAGGCAGTTTAAATAGTCCAGAATGGACTAGATGGTTGAAGGGCCTTTTTGTGTGCTGTATTTTTCTATGACTCTAAAGCAAGGCATTGCATGGCACCTTTTTTATATGTGAAAAGAAAAAAATCAATTTACTAATAATTTAGGGTGATCTCTTCTAGAAAGTGCCCTCTTCCTTCATGGTGCTAACTATGTTGGAGTTTCTATGATCCTTATGATTTACATTTACAAATTTACATGAAATTAGGTTAAGTTCTGACTGTGGGCTCAGGACATTGTGTGACACTTTAGGATTTAAGAAGCTGTGGAAGTTCATACATGAGCTTATGAACAAAACAGAAGAGATCTTGCTGATGTTGGAAATTACACAAAATGCTGGAGGAACTCAGCAGGCCAGGCAGCATCTATGGAGAAGAATAAACTGTAATAAGCTCTATGGGCCTGTGCGGGGCACCAGAGAGTGTTGGGCTCCAAGGTTTTAAGAACACATGAATTGATTAATTGTTGCTTAACGAGAGTCATTAATTGTTTAGAGTTCTTTGTGATTTTCTTGAGTGACCTTTTTTTGTAATGTGTTCTCTTGGACCCTTCTGTTTAAACTTGTTTATTTTGATCGACTTTGGGATTCTGTGTTACTTGTTATTTGTATTATTTAAGCAGATATTCAATTTCTGCTAATCACAGACATCCAATTTTGAGAATGTTACTTCTCGTGGAGATGCTCAGCCAAGCCACCAATGGAATTACTATGAATAAACTCTTGTCGCCATTTCTACATCAGAGTCTGTCTTTCCTCCGCACTTGAGTTCCAATATGACCAGTGCACATTGTGACATAAACAGTCAACGCTTCAGGCCGAGACCCTTCATCAGGACTGGAAAGGAAGGGGCAAGATGCCAGAATATATAGGTGGTGGGAGGGAAAAGTCTATAAGCTAGAAGGTGATAGGTGGAGCCAGTTGGGCAGGGGAGGGGAAATGAAGTAAGAAGATGGGAGGTGATAGGTGGAAAAGGCAAAATGCTGAAGAAGAAGAAGGAATCTGATGGGAGAAGGGAGTGGACCATGGGAGAAAGGGGAACCAGAGGGAGGTGATGGGTAGGTGAGGAGAGGAGGTCTGGTTGACCACATGGTCGAAGAGTCAGAGAGCAGCAGATATCACTGGGGGGAGGGTGGGGCTGTGAGAGAGGGTCTCCCCACAGCCAGGTATTTATATAGAATGGAGAGGTCGGTTGGAAGAGTTGAAACAGAGTTATTTTTGATCCACAAAGATAACGTGGCTGTTGCTATTCCAGACAGCATGATACCATAGCAGTTAACATATCATTTTACATACCAGCAATTGGAAGATCGGGATTCAATTCCTGCCGCTGCCTGTAAGGAGTCTGTACGTCCTCTCTGTGACCGCCCGAGTTTCCTCTGAGTGCTCCGGTTTCCTCCCACAGTCCAAAGACTACAGATTAGGGTTAGTAAACTAAGGGCACGCTATGTTGATGTTGGAAGCATAGCAACACTTGTGGGCTGCCCCCAGCACATCATCAGATTGTGTTGGTCATTGACAAAAATAATACATTTCAATGTACGTTACGTTATTTTGATGTACATGACAAATAAAACTTATCTCTATCTTCAATCCTTAAACTCCAAGCATGATTCGTTCACATGCTGAAATGGTGTGTGCATTTTGTTAAGCTCTGGGTTTACCAGTAAATTTGGTAAAGAAGACGAAACTTTATTTAGCTGAGGTGTCGCACCAGGATAAATGTTGAGATTGAGAATCTTCACGGCTAACGCTGCGATCATTTTGGTCAGATGTTAAATTTGTCCTGCTGATTTCAAAAATATATATAGTTTATATTTTATGATCCGAGTAGTTTTTGTCATTCTGTCATCAAGGATCAACAATCAAAACTTAAGGGTCAAAGGCCAACTTTATTCGCCATATACACTTAAATGTATTACACATTTCCTGCGGTGTATTGGTTAGGATGTGACATGCAACCAAAAACAACAACATTCAACAATTATAAGAATAAAGAATTATATAAAAATAAACTTAATGATTTAAATACAGAGAAGGATCAAAATTTGCATAAATACATAAAATGCCAGCATGTATTTACAATGTAAACAGCATGATATAAATCAGTTTGAAGTGTTTACAGTGCAGTGCGGTAGCTGAGGTAATAGATAGAGAGGGGTGGGTGTTAACTAGTATGGTTGATCAGATTAACTGCCCGGTGGGAAAAACTTTTAAGAATGGTGTGAAGTTTTTGTTTTAATGTTTTCAAGAAGGGAGTTTTCAAAAAGTCAATTTGTGTGGTCTCCAATGATCTTTCCTGCCTGCTTCTTTGCTCTGGACACAGACAAGTCCTGCAGTGATGGTAGACTGCAGCCTAGGACACTTTCTGCTGACCGGACAGTTGACTGTAGTTTTTGTTTATTGTGAGAGGATGCTGCATCAGTAATGGCTGATGTGAGGATGCTCTCTATGTTGGCACAAGTACGCTCTGGAGAAGATGGAACTTTACCAGCTGCCTCCAGACGTACATTTGCTACTGAGCCTATATGATGAGTACGATGTAAGTAACATTGACTTCAGCTCAGGATGCATGGGAACTCTACATGCACCATCAGCAATACCTTCCCAACTGCTTTCAAAATAAACAGAAGTAACTATTTCTCACTAAACATACTTTGTACGTTTATTTATAAGTTGGTAGGAGGACCTGGTGAGTTAAACGATTTATATCTTGACACATTCTGAATTTGATTGCAGAAGTTAAAGGTTTCAAGATGATGAATTGATTTTGGTTTGATGTCACATGACTGCTGGTTCACACGCTGCCTAAAAATTACCTTCAGCTGAAACCAGATCTCTATGAACATAAATATTTCCCAATCTTCCACTATTTAAAATGTCCCCAGCGTTTCTGTTTTGTCTTCCATTTATTAACGTTACATTTTCCATATTCTGTCCCATCTGCACGTTCCCTTTGTCTTTACTCACTGGAAGCCAATGTTCATTATTAAACTGTATTCTAACAGCACTGTTATATCAAATCCCATGAGATTATTGATCACCTTTTCACATGAAAACATTCTTCTGATACAAACAAACTCAACCCTATTTGGTCTATTCTATCAGCATATTCAAAAATCATACACTCATCTCCAAGCCAAAAGCCAAGGGCAGAAACCCCACACTTAGCACCTAAATGTTTAAATTTTAGCAGCATTCAGACAGTATCACATTGTCTGAAATAGAGCTACTTGGATTATTGGTATTGCTATATAACATAACATCACAGGTACCAAGATACAGTGAAGAGCTTGTCTTGTGTACTGTTCATACAGATCAAAAATTACACAGTGCACAGAATAAGGTAAAACAATAACAACGTAGAATAAAGTGTAAACGCTACTGAGAAAGCGCCGTGTAGGTAAACCATAAAGTGCAAGGTCATAATGCGGTAGATTGTGAGATCAGGGGTCCAATTTATCGTACAGGAGGTCCATTCGAGAACCTGGTAACAGCAGGGTGGAAGCTCTCCTTGAACCTGGTGGTATGTGCTTTCAGATGTTCGTATCATATGCCCCATGGAGGGGGGAGAAGGAAGAACGTCTGGGGTGGACTCTTTGATTATACTGGCTGAGTTACAGAGGCAGCGGGAAACATAGAAACATAGAAAATAGGTGCAGGAGTAGGCCTTTCGGCCCTTCGAGCCTGCACCGCCATTCAGTATGATCATGGCTGATCATCCAACTCAGAACCCTGCACCAGCCTTCCCTCCATACCCCCTGATCCCTTTAGCCACAAGGGCCATGTCTAACTCCCTCTTAAATATAGCCAATGAACTGGCCTCAACTGTTTCCTGTGGCAGAGAATTCCACAGATTCACCGCTCTCTGTGTGAAGAAGTTTTTCCTCATCTCGGTCCTAAAAGGCTTCCCCTTTATCCTCAAACTGTGACCCCTCGTTCTGGACTTCCCCAACACCGGGAACAATCTTCCTGCATCTAGCCTGTCCAATCCCTTTAGGATTTTATACGTTTCAATCAGATCCCCCCTCAATCTTCTAAATTCCAACGAGTATAAGCCTAGTTGATCCAGTCTTTCATCATATGAAAGTCCTGCCATCCCAAGAATCAATCTGGTGAACCTTCTTTGTACTCCCTCTATGGCAAGGATGTCTTTCCTCAGATTAGGGGACCAAAACTGCACACAACACTCCAGGTGTGGTCTCACCAAGGCCTTGTACAACTGCAGTAGTACTTCCCTGCTCCTGTACTCGAATCCTCTTGCTATAAGCACATGGAGTTATGGGATATTTTATTTCCAAGTTGGAATCTTTCATCGCCATGTGAATATAATGAAATTTATCCATCTCCCATCCTCTCAGCTAAGTTAATATCTCATCAAAGACCCCACCCACCACCGACATGTTCTGGGAAGTGTAGACAGAGTCAATGCAGCTGAGGTTGGTTTCCCTGATGTGCAAAGCTACATCCCCAGCCTTCTGCAGTATTGTGGATAGTGTGGGCTCATTTGGTCAGAAGGATCTGTTACACGAACAAATAGATACAGTGAAAAACTATAAAAAAACTAGTTTTGCATGCTATCCATTCAGATACTTGAGGTCAAAAGTCCAACTTATCATTCAATAGTCTTGTAACGGGGAGATAGAAATTGTCCTTCAGCCTGGTGGCATGTGCACTCAGGCTTCAAATTCAAGTTCATGTTCATGTTTACTTGTCTTTCCACCATACATGAATCCAGCGAAATAAAATAGCATTACTCCAGGGCCAAGGTGCAAAGCACAGTACCAACAGTTATATAGTACATATATATATACAGCTGTAAACATACAGTCACACAAAACAATATAACGTACCTTTTATATCTTCCATCCAACGGGAGAGGGAAGAGAATATGTCGGTAGTGGGTGGGGTCTTTGATGAGATATTGACTTAGCCGAGAGAGTGGGAGATGGATAGATTTCATTATATTCACATGGCGATGAAGGATTCCAACTTGAAAATAAAATATCCCATAACTCCATGTGCTTAGCTGTGGGGATTAATACCCTAGTGTTTTGAACCAAGAAACAAAAGAATTGGTCATGTATCACATCCATGTGGTAATCTCATGTGAACAAACAGGATGTTGCATTTGCCAAAGAAGCAACTATTCTGATGCTTCTACAACAACGATTGGGCTAAAAGCACATTGGAATAACCTGCAGAAAAATCTGAATGCATATGTTCTACTTATATAAAGCATAAGTGCTGTAATGAGATTTTACCTAAAATTTACTGTTGACACAAATCTAAGTGAAAAGGTGAACAGTGATAAAGATGCAAAGAAGCTATCAGTGGACACAGGTAAGCTGAGTGACAATATGATAAATTGGATACATTGTGAAAAATTGAGATGGTTCAGTAGAAAGAACGGAAATCTGAAGATTAAGGACAACAATGCACTCTGCAGGTATTAAAATAGTAGTACGATCTCTTGAGTCGAGTAAGATGTTCTTCTAAAGGGTTGTTTATTGGTGGGTCCTCAGGTGCCTGTAGAGGCTGATCTGGGATCCACGTATTCCAGTGCAATGTGGACAAGAGTATGTGGTGTCCAGGTCTTTTTGTTTCTCAGTCTCTCCTTTCGCAGATGTCACTTGTTCCCTCCGGCAGAATGGATGTCACTCTAGCATCACACAGCTCCCTCTTGAACAGATTTCCTCCAGGAGTATCTATTGAGTGCAAAGTCTTCCCAGTTTTTAAATGTAATGTTGAATTTCTTCAGGCTGATTTTGATGTTATTTTGGAAGCATTTACTTTGCCCAACAGTGGCTCACTGACTTTCAATTGGGAGTAAAGGATCTGTTCGGGAATCCGTGGGTTTGGCATCTGGGTGGTGACTTACCTGGATGACATGACCTATCTAAGAAATTTGGTGTCATTGAAATAATTGTAGCAGGGATTAACCATCAACAGGAATGTAGGTGAGTCTTCAAAACAGGGTGTGATGGGTCATCACATCACTGCCTCTTAAAGATCTTCTTGGTGTAGGGGAAGTTTGTGTCTATGATGCAGCTGGCTGAATCTACAAACATCTGCAACCTCTTGCCAGCCTGTGCATTGGAGCTTCCATTCTAAGCAGCAATGCAACCAGACAGAATACTCTTCTCCATTCTCCTTTCTTGCCCCTGGCTACTATTGCTCAGGCATCAACCGGGCACTTTTGGTTGAATATTGGTTTACAGTGGCGGTGGTTATGGAGAAGGTCATCTGATTGTAGAAAGATCCAATGACTGTGGATGGACCCAATGACAATGAATCATTTACCGGCAGTCTGGGTATCTCCTCTCTCTTTCATTTAGTGGGATGGTGCAGCTCCTGATGTTCCACGTAGTCATCACCATTGTTGCCTTTTAGGTACCTTGTGTTGGTCTTCCATTTGTCAGAATCAGAATCAGAACCCTGCTTCTTCAAAACTACTTGTCCCTCCACCTACCTTTGCATTGTCCATAAACTTGACCAGAAAGCCATCACCCACATTGTTCACATATAACATGAAAAGCAGTGCTCCCAATACCAAATGCTTCAGAACATCACCAGTCATCAGCAGCCAAACAGAAAAGGCTCCCTTCATTCTCTTTGACTTCTGTCAGTCAGCCCAATCTTCTCTGTCCATGCTAGTATCTTTCCTGTAATACCATAGGTTCTTGTCTTAGCAGCCTCATGTACAGCACCTCGTCAAAGACCTTCTGAAAATCTAAGTAAACATCACCCACTGACTCTCCTTTGTCTATCCTATCTGTTACTTCATCAAAGAATTCCAACAGATTTGTCAGGTAGATTTCCCCTTAAGGAAACCATCCTGACTTCAGCCTATTTTATCATGTGCTTCCAAGTACCCCAAGTTCAAGTTTAATTGTCATTCAACCATACCCATGAATACAGCCAAATGAAACAGTATTCCTCCAGGGTCAAATACAGTACCAATAGTCATACACGACACACAGCATGCATAGCACATATGGTCACAATATTAGAAAGACATACAGTCACAAAACAATAACATCGCCCAAGTCCAAGAGCCTGAAGATTGATGGTGGAACGTTGGCCTGAAGCCATGTTTCTGCAAGAACGAGCATGCAGTAGTTCCTCATCTTGCATTAGGTCACCTGTAGACAAAGGCAATCCAGCTTGTCTTACACTGTTTGAACACTGAAGGGCAGCACTGATGGGAAAGGGCAGCCCCCAACCCAGGGTGGGCTCCAATGTGCTTGCCGTATCTCTGCTTCTTCCCACACGGACTCCAGTGCCTCCTCTCCTGGGCAGCTGCAATAGGTGACTCGGTGGCTTGAGCATCTGGTCCCTGTAAGAACCAAGGCCGTGCAGCTGCCCTGCCATCGGTCTCCCTACTGAACCAGTGAACCGTACTTGCAGTATTTTACATTACCAATGTCCAAAAGAGTCCTGTGATCACAAGAGAAAATGTTCATGACAATCATTTGCACTGTTTGTTGGACCATGGTGCACCTCTGTGAAAGAATGGTCACAAAAAGTCCAGGCATCAACGTGATACCTGCTCAATTCCTATCCGGCAACTGAATATAGTAACTGCAGCACTGAATACTTTTAACATCCAACACTATGTTGTGATCATAAGAGTCACACAAAGAATGAAGAATCACACCATCGGTTGGACTCGGAGAGACCACTGCGACAGAGCATGTCACCATCTTACTGGAAATAAGATGGAACCCAAAACGTCACCCCTAATGATGGACTCAAACATCTTGCCAAGCACTGAAGTCAGGCTAACTGGCCTATGATCTACTGTCTTTTGCACCTCTCTCTTTTTAAAGAATGGGATAGAGGAGAGTAGAGAATCATTGTCATAGTCAAAAAATCATTGAGTCAAAGACTGATTGAATCAGAATCAGAATTAGGTTTAATATTGCTAGAATATGTTGTGAAATTTGTTGTTTTGCAACAGCAGTACATTTCATTACATAAGAATAAAAATTACAAGTTACACTAAGTATATATTAAAAATTAAATATGTAGTGCAAAATATAAAAAAGTAGTGAGGTAATGTTCCATTCAGAAATCTGATGGCAGAGGGAAAGAAGCTGTTCCTGAATCACTGAGTGTGTGGCTTCAGGCTCCTGTACCTATCCTTGATGGCTGCAATGAAAACATGGTCTGTCCTGGGTGGTGGGACTCCTTAATGTTGGACGCTGCCTTTTGGAGGCATTGACTTTTGAAGATGTCCTGGATGCTGGGGAGGCTAGTGCCCATAATGGAGCTGGCTGAGTTTACAACTTTCTGCAGCTTTTTCCGATCCTGTGCAGTGGCCCCTAATTAGCAGACGGCGATGCAAGCTGTTAGAATGCTCTCCACAGTTCATCTGGAGAAATTTGTGAGAGTCCTTGGTGGCAAACAATGTCTCCTCAAACACCTAGTGAAACACAGCATAGCCACGGTTGTGCCTTCTTTTTAATAACGTCAATCTGTTATGGACTCATAACATCATACATCTCTACGTTCAAAGTAAGTTTATTATCAAAGTACATATACTGTATGTCACCATATACAACCCTGAGATTCATTTTTTTGTGGGCATACTCAATAAATCTATAGAATAATAACTATAACAGAATCAATGAATAGCTGCACCAACTTGGGCGTTCAATAAGAGTGCAAAAGACAACAAACTGCGCAAATACAAAAAGAAAGATAAGGAAGAAATAATAACAATGATAATTACTATGTCCCAATAGTAATATATACAACTGGTATCATCCCAAAGGCACTACACAATAACATTAAGCAATTAGACCTACACAGCAATATCTATGTAAATTTCCAGAAAGCCACAATACTAAATACCACTAGAATAGTCTAAAAGTTACTAGCAATTTGCAAATGAGGGTCCTTGGCTATGCCCGTACCTCATGTTTTACCAGCTTAATAGAGAAAAAATAATTTTAAAAAATTAGTAAACAATAAATATCAAAAACATGAGATTAAGAGCTCTTGTAAGTGAGTCCATTGGTTGTGGGAACATTTCAGTGATGGCGCAAGTGAAGTTAAACCTTCCCCTAAACCTCTTCTATCCACATATCTCCCCAAATACATTTTAAATGATTTTAATATAGCTGCCTCAACTATTTCCCATGGCAGTTTATTCCTCACTTTGTGTGAAAATTTTGTCCTTCTGGTCCCAGTAACCAGTCAGCAATAAATTTCAGCCATGGAGTTTTGCATAGGGGATAGGATACATGAGTGCTAAGGTCAAATTTGAAGGCAGAACACAGAATTAATCACAGGATTCTTAGCAGTAAGGAGGAACAGAGTGATCTTGAGATCCAATATCGTTGATCAATATGTTGAGGATTGAGCTTAATAGCCACGAGGTAAGTTTGCAGTTCTATAAAACCTGCTTAGATCACACTTGGAATATTGCATTCAGTTCTGGTCTCCTCATTATAGGAAAGACTGCAAGCTTTAGAGAGGCTGCAGGGAAGAGTTACCAGGATCCAGGCTGGACAAGAGAGCATGTCTGATGAGGACAGATTGGGAGAACCAGCATTTTTCTTTTTGGAGTGAAGGAGAATGAGAGGTGACTTGATCGAGGTATACAAGATGATAAGAGGCACAGATTGAATGGAAAGCCAGAGAATTTTTCCCTAGGGTGGAAATGATCAATACGAGGGGACCTAATTTTAAGGTAATTGGAGGAAAGTATTGGTAGGAGCGGGTTTGTCAAAATGTAGTTTTTTTTTACTCGGAGACTGGTGAGTGCATGGAATGCCCCCTCAGAAGTAATCATAGAGGTAGATACATTAGGGACATTTAGGAGACTCTTAGATAGGCACGTGGAAGATAGAAAAGTGTGTGAGGGAAGGGTTATATTGATCTCAGAGTAAGTTAAAAGGTCAGAACAACATTGTGACCCAAAGGGCCATACCCTGCTGCACTATTCTACATTCTGTGTTCTAAAAACAGTGTAGGTGTAAAACATCATGATCATATACATTTTGAGTGTAATCTGGTTAGAGAGAAATTGCTGTATTTTCCAATTCACTAAACCATTGGTAACACTCTTTCATTTGGTTCTGAAATGTTTCTGAAGTGTGTGATATTGAAATGACAAGTGTGAATCAGTTATTCAAAACCTTTAGGTGCTAAAGTTGGTACTTCACTATTATTAAGAAAATATAGCATGGTAAAGAAAAATATAATAAGCAACAAAATAAGCACAATAACAGCCTGTGCTGAAGTGTCAAGTTTTGGCATTCTATGGAGAATTCTGTAAAATATATTTAAAAAGTCACGTGGATTCCTTAAGTGACATCACTACCATGTGACATTCCCTGTGCCCTAATTTTATGACATGTGAAATTAAGAAGCAATCTAAGTTGTTCCATTCATCACAGAGTTACGTCCTGCTCTTTTCCTTTCTGCAGGAGGCATTCTGTACAAATGACTAATTGCTAAGGTGAGGAATCGTGAAGAGACAGTAACCTAGTTTGAGTCTCACCAAATGGTGATAGAGTACTGCTGGAAAAAAAAGCATTTGCTGCTTAGATATAGTAAATCCGAAAATGGATAAAGTTATAGTGTGGTAACATTTGCAGTGAAACAGTGTATACTAATTACACAATTTGGAAGTGTATTCCAGGAAGAGATTGGTGCCTGATTTGCCTTCATTGTCTGTTCGACAGCCATATGCTTGGATCCACTCTATGCCTCAATCCCATCACTCATACTGTGGCATAGGCTGCCGACAGAAGCTCACCAGAATCCTCTGTCCTGGGCCAGACTTTCGAGTGTAGCCTATTATCTCTTTCCTCTTCCAGGGATGAGGTCTTTGGGGCTTCTGTTGGCATTCCAATAGCACTGGGTTTTTACTGGATGGGGTTGCTAGCCTCCCCTATGCCCAACTCTCCTCTTTTCGCAGCCAGGCTCGGCAGAGTGCCATTCTATCAAACTATGAAAAATGCAGAAAAAGAGGTGATATATTTATATTCAGATTAATGTCTATTATTGTTTCTGATGTATTGTGAGTATGCTACACTGGCACCAGAATGTGTGGCAGCACTTGCGGGCTGCCCCAGCACACCCTTGGTTGTGTTGGTTGTTACCACAAATAATGCAATTGACTATATTTACTTATTGAGATACAGTGTGGAATAGACCCTTCCACCCCTTCAAGCCACGCTGCCTCCCAATCCCCCAATTTAACCCTCCTCTGATCACAGGACAATTTACAATAGCCAATTAACCTACCGACTGGTACTTCTTCGGATTTGGAAGGAAACCCACGCAGTCACAGGGAGAACGTACCAGCTCCTTACAGGCAATGGCAGGGGTTGAACCCGGGTATCTTGTACTGTGAAACGTTGTGTTAACTACTCAGCCACCTATATGTTTCGATGCACACATGATAAATAAACTTGAATCCCAAATCTATTATTCAAACACTGAAATGACTTATATTTTGTTTTTCCATGAATGGGTTAACAAGAAATATTTCAAGCAGTTTTGTTTTCTCAATTATCATAAATAACCTGTGATTATTTTTATTGTGCCGCTGACCAGTTGATTTGAACTTCTCTAAAGAGCCGCGCCTCGTATTCAGTGCTAGGCTCAGTTCAATATTTCCTTCTGCATCAGTATGACATGATGCCCTGTTTTATTTGTCCTCTACATGTCACATGTCCATCAACAACAGCAGTGTTACCAAGGAACTACAACTTGAGATAAGTGCAATAACCCTTTCAATCAAACGATGACAGGATCCATGGAGAAATGTTCATGCAAAGTGTCATGATTGATAATCACTTAACAAGATTCCTTTGTCACTTGACTTCCAAGGGTCAGTGACAAAAACCCATTGACTTTAAAGGTAACCATGGAAAGCATTCTTTCTCAAAATTCAAAGTAAATTTATTATCAAAATATGTGCAGTACTGTACAAAAGTCTTAGGCACATATATATAGCTAGGGTACCTAAGACTTCTGCACAGTACTGTCTTTGTCAACGTGGAGTGGAAAGTGAGCCTGTAAATCCTGGGAACAAAGGATGTTGGGAATGGCGAGGGTGGAGTGCCAGCAGAGTGGCATGTGACAGGTGGCAGAGAAGGAGTGCCAGCCGGGGGAGGGGGAGAGGTGGGCGCGCAGGTGCAGACACGCCCAGCCCTGAGACTCAAGACAAGGTCATTTGATTTCAAGCGATTCGTTAATTGATCATTACAGAATGTCTCTCTGGTGCTCCCTGCTCCCTCCTCCTCCTTTATACTACCTTCAGATTTGTTTTCTTAAGGGCATTTATTGGAAAATAAAGAAATACAACAGAATTTATGAAAAGCTATACATTATCAAAGACTGATAACAAAGACAAATTGTGAAAATAAAAAATATAAATAACACTGAGACGTGCAGTACGTCTGTCTGGATGCATTAAGGCTTCAAGTTTGTATTTGGGCACAAGCTGCCCATGCGCCTCATACACCCACAAGAAAGAATTGGAGGTATACAAAATTATGAAAGGGTATAGACAGCGTAAAGTATACAAAATTATGAGTAATAAATAGGTTATGCAAGCAGGTTTTTCCACAGAGATTGAGTGAGTAGAACCAGAGGTCATGGTTTAAGGGTGAAAAGTGAAATGTTGAGGGGAATCTCTTCATTCAGAGGGCGGTGAGAGGGTAGAACGAGCTACCAGTGTAAGTGGTGGATATGAGAAATTGGGATAAGTACATGGACAGGAGGGGTCAGGAAGGCTAATTTCCAAGTGCAGGTCGATGGGACAAGGCAGAGTAACACTTCTACATGGACTAGATGGGCTGAAGGGTATGTTTCTGTGCTTTCATCAAGGAGGAGGTACAGGAGCCTGAAGACACACATTCAACACTTCAGGAACAGCTTCTTCCCCTCTGCCATCAGATTTCTGAATGGACGATGAACCCATGAACACAAACTCACTACTTTTTTCCCCTCTTTTTGCACTAAATATTTAATTTAATTGTTTTATATGTACATACTTATTGTAATTTATATATCTTTATTATTATGTAATACAATATACTGCTGCCACAAAACAACAAATTTCACGACATACGCCAGTGATATTAAACCTGATTCTGATTCTGGCTCTCAAAACTGTCAAAACTCTTTTGCCTGTTCTTGATGTGCTGAACCCCAACTGAATTTAGCAGGAAAGTTGCTTATAATCATTGTAATTACTGGACGATTAACTTTAATTGTCACATGTACATTGAAACATCAAAACACACAGTGAAATATGTTGTTTTTGCATCACAACCAACACAGCCTGAGGATTTTGCTGGGGGTAGCCCGCAAGAGTCACCAGTTTCTGGTGCCAACACAACAGGTCCACAACTCACCAAACTTAACCCATACGTCTCTTGAATGTGGGAGGAAACCAGAGCACCCAGATGAAACTGACATGGTCACTCCTTGCAGACAGTGGGGGGAATTGAAGTCAGAGTGGCAATCACTGGCCTTATAAAGCACTGATCTAACCGCTATACCACCGTGTGGCCTCAGTCAAGTTCAATCAAATTCTCCTCAAAACATCACAAGGTTGATGTGTTCCTAATTCCTTTGATAGTCTTGCAATGAATATTCAGCTTTGAACTTCAGTTTTCGTCATTAGGGTTGAAAATACAATACTGTGCAAAAATTCCTGGATCCCTAGCTACATATATGTGTTAAGAATTTTGCACAGTACTGTAGGTGTTATGTGAATAATGAATTAATCAGGTGTACACCAGACACAGGAAATGGCCAGAGGACCCAGTTGGATCGCATGCAGATGTGCCAAGTCCTATTTTGTGATTCCCAGAGTGTCTCCTTCCAGTGCAAAAGTAAATATTGGCTTGAACTTCACCCCATGGATTGTGATTTATATTTTCTTTATAACAATAATAATGCTTTTATAGCAATAGCAGCATATAGTGCTCTTCTGAAACTTAATCCCATGGAACTGAATGTGTGGAAAGCAATATGCAGGAAACATAGAAAAATATAAAAGTCATGCTGGATTTAATAAAGGTTCTTTTAATATTGTACACACGTGTACAATACACATGTGATCAAGTGTAAAATTCTTCAGTCAGTTTGCATTTATCCTCATTGAAAAGAAAAGCAAAATTGAAACCAACTAAACAACACAGGCAAATTTACAAGCTGTAACTGCTTATCAGGATTTCGAAATCCAGTGACATCAAAGTTCAAAGTAAATTTTATTATCAAATTACATATATGTCACCACATACAAACCTGAGATCCATTTTCTTGTGGACATACTCAACGAATTAATAGAATAACAACTACATCAGGAAGAACTCCCAACTTGGGTGTTTAACCAGAATGCAGAAGACAACAAACTGAAAATACAAAAATAAGAAATAATAATATGAATAAAATAAGCAACAAATATTGAGAACATGAGATGAAAAGTCCTTGAAAGTGAATCCATAGGTTGTGGGAACATTTCAATGATGGGGCAGGTGAAGTTGAGTGATCCCATTTGGTTCAAGAGCCTGATGGTTGAGTGGAAATAACTGTTCCAAATCCTAGTGCTGTGAGTCCTGAGGCTCCTGTACCTTCTTCCTGATGGCAGCCGCAAGAAGAGAGCATGACCTGGGTGGTGGAGGTCCCTGATGATGGATGCTGATTTCCCATGATAGCACTCCTTGTAGATGTACTCAATGGTTGGAAGGCTTTGATCATGATGGACTGAGGCTGTATCCAGAAATTTTTGTAGGATTTGAAGATTGTACAGAGTGGGAAGGAGGTAGGGTTTGAGACGATGTGTTGATTTATTGGATGTTTTCCTCAAACTGCTCACTTGTGCATGAGACACATGATCAAATCTGTAATGGTGCATCTAATTGCATATACAAGGACTACTTATCCATCTTGAGTTCTGGTAACATTTTCAGAAGCAATTTCTTTCCTATTTCTGACGTGTGATCATTCATGTTGAATATGTTGCTCTCAAAGAGCTTGTAGGATGGATTCCCTTAATGGAGGACACCTGTGCATGACCCTGTTTAACATAGGAAGGTTGATGCATGGGCAGCCACCACTCATCCCTTGACAGATTGGGGTCAGGGTCCAGTGGTATGAATGCAAGACGACTGAGCACCATTCACTGCAGCAGCCTTTGTTTGCCTTTACTGCTGTTGCGATGTGTTATCATCTTCTACCAGCTCCACCATGGAGATCTTGGTTGGATTCCTCTCTGTCTGGAACCTGCCCTTTGATCCTATCACCATGGGGGACATATATCCGGAGCTAAGCTCCAGACAGCATTGGACTTGAGATCTCAGAAACTCACAAGCCTTTCCAGCGGAACAGGGTGACGTGGGGAAGTTGATGCACAGTCCTTGACAGATTGGGATCAGGGTCCAGTGGTGTGGAATGCGAGGTGACTGAGGATATCCATAAGAATAGTTCCATCTGCATCTCTGGTTCATTCATTCCAACGTGATTTGTAAACTCTGATGCAAATATAGTGGATTCCGGTTAATTGGATCATCGGTTAATCGAGGCAGCTGCTCATTTGGGATTACTCTTGAAGAACAAAAACTAATCAAGAAATAGCTGGGATTCCCTTCATTCATTTGTAACACAATGTTACTTAACCGGGACAGGAGATGGTTGCTGAATAGTTTCTGTCTAGGGTCAGCTGCGTCGCTGGTGTAACTGTTAGACACACACTACAACGAAACAATTTTTAAATAGCTTCAGCTGTGTGTGCTTGTGTTTAAAAAACAGAGATTTTTGTCACAAATAGTTGGTGAGAAATAAGATCTCTTACTTTCTCTTCTTTTAGTTAGTTCTGATGAAGGGTCTCGGCCTGAAACGTCGACTGTGCTTCTTCCTATGGATGCTGTCTGGCCTGCTGCGTTCCACCAGCATTTTGTGTGTGTTGTTATAATTTGTTCTGTGTTTCATTTAAATACGTAATTTGTGCCTCAGTTTGTCTTTTTATATATTTTTTGAACTGTTTTCATGAAGCTTTAGCTAATCAAGGCAGCTGCTTGATTGGACCAAAATGTATTGGTCCTGAGGTGTCCCGATTAACCAGAATCCACTGTATTCAAACACACCATGACTTCATCTTCTATGGCAATCCTTTCATATTTCCTTTTAATTCATCTTATCTCCGTCTCACTACTGTGTTTTATTACCAAGAAATTGGACCCAATTGCACATGTTTGCATGCAAAACACACACCAAATCAATTTCTGAACCAAATGAGATAAGTACACATGCCCCATCATTGAAATGTTCCCACAACCTATGGACTTACTTTCACGGACTCTTCACCTCATGTTCTCAATACTTATTACCTGTTTATTTATTAATATTATTTCTTTCTTTTTGAATTTACGCAGGTTGTTGTCTTTTGCACTCTTGTTAAGTGCCCAAGCTTGTGTGAGCTTTTATTGATTCTATTATGGTTATTATTCTATTATAGATTTATTGAGTATGTCCTCAAGAAAATGCACCTCAGGGTTGTGTAGTACTGTGCAGAAGTCTTGGGCACATGTATATAGCTAGGGTGCCTAAGTTGTTTGCACAGTACTGTAGTAATTTTATGTATGGCACTGTACTGTTGCGGCAAAAAAAAACCAGATTTCATGACATATGTGAGTGATGATAAACCTGATTCTGCTCTGGGTGTCTATTGTGGACTGAGGGTGGGAAGCGGGCAAGGGGAGGTGAATCATGGTTGGGAAAGGGGAATGGAGAGTGCAGGGAGTGGGAAGCACCAGAGAGACATTCTGTAATGATCAATAAACCAATTGTTTGGAATCAAATGACCTTGACTGGTGTCTCAGGGCTGGGTGTGTCTGCAATCCCACCACATCCCACCCTGACACTCCTTCTCTGCCACCTGTCCCACACCTCTCCCACGGTGCTCCACCCTCACCATTCCCCAAATCCTTTGCTCTCACGAGATTTACAAAGTAGCTTTCTGCTCCACATTGACAAATAGAGTGATGTGCAAAGGTTTTAGTCACCCTATCTATCTATATGTGCCTAAGTCTTTTGCATAGGACTGTATAGAAGACCATAAGATATAGGAGCAGAATTAAACTACTTGGCCCATTGGGTAATTCTCCTTGTGCCTCAGTTCTCTTGTATTTTCTTTCCATTTTGAAAATAGTCTACTTTTTCATTTCTTCTACTAAACTGCATGATCATACACTTCCTGAAACTATATTCCATCTGCCACTTCTTTGCTGATTCTAGTAATCTGTCTCAGTCTTTCAATAGCCTCTCTACTTCCTCAAAACTACCTGCCACTCCACCTATCTTCATATTGTCTGCCAACTTCGCAACAAAGCCATCAATTCTGCCACCCAAATCATTGACGTACAATGTAAAAAGAATCAGTCCCGACTTACACCGCTGTGGAACACCAGAAAGTGTTCCCTTTATTCCCACTCATTGCCTCCTGCCAATCAACCACTGCTTTATCCATGTGAGAATCTTTCCTGTAATAACATGAGCTTGTAACTTGTTAAGCAGCCTCGTGTGTGGCACCTTATCAAAGGCCTTCGGAAAATCCAAGTACACAACATCAACTGATCCTCCTTTGTGTATCCTTCTTGTTACTTCAAAGAATTCCAGCAGAGGTGTCAGGAAAATTTTCCTTTGAGGACGTACAGTATATGGTGACATATACTGTATGCACTTTGATAATAAATTCACTTTGAACTTTCAACTTTACACTGGTGTATTAGTCCTATTTCTTCTGTGAATGATTCAACTTTGACCTGTGTTATTTGCAGACTAGTGATGCAGCCAGTGGATGCAAGCCACATTCACCCCCACTGGCTGCAGAACTGCTATCTCTTGTATGTAACCTTTGACCTTTGCCATTGACTCAATGGAAAAAAAACAAGGAAAATTGCCTTTTCCACCTGTCACCTCCCAACTTGTTACTTCACTCCCTCCCCCCACCACCTAGCTTTACCTATCAACTTCTACTTTGTCATCCTCCTCCCTACCCCCACCTTCTAATTGTGGATTCTAACCCTCCCCCTACTTCCTTTCCAGTGCTGATGAAGGGTCTCTGCCCAAAATATTGAATGCTTATTCATTTCCAGAGATGCTGCCTGACCTGCTGAGTTTCTCCAGCATTCGGTGTGTGTTGCTCTGGACTTCCACCTCTGCAGGATCTCTTGCGTTAAAGAATATGTTGTGTAGGATTTGGAAACTCAGAAGTCAGTTGAAGGGTTTTCCCTCTCACTTCAATGTATTACAAACAATTCTCCATCTCACTTTGTTTAGATCTGACACGTACTACAGTCATCAGGGCATGCACGCAACTTTGGAATTTTCGGATGAGGCTCAGAGATCCTTTTAATCTATCCTTGAAAAATGTCATGGCTTGTATCCCAAAGGGAGGCCATGGATTGACATATCATTTTAATTCCATGTCCCATTCCCATTGTGATATGTCAATCCATGGCCTCCTCTACTGTCAAGATGAAGCCACACTCAGGTTGGAGAAACAACACCTTATATTCTGTCTGGGTAGCCTCCAACCTGATGGCATGAACATTGACTTCTCTAACTTCCGTTAATGCCCCTCCTCCCCTTCTTACCCCATCCCTTATTTATTTATTTATTTATTTATTTATTTATTTATTTATCTCTCTCTCTCTCTCTCTCTCCCCGCCCCCCCCCCCCCCCGTTTTCTCTTTGTCCCTCTCACAATCACTCCCTGCCTGCTCTTCATCTTCCTCTGGACTCCCCTCCCCCTTTCTTTCTCCCTAGGCCTCCCATCCCATGATCCTCTCCCTTCTCCAGCTCTGTATCCCTTTTGCCAATCAACTTTCCAGCTCTTGGCTTCATCCCTCCCCCTCCTGTCTTCTCCTATCATTTCAGCTCTCCCCCTCCACCTCCCACTTTCAAATCTCTTACTATCTCTTCTTTCAGTTAGTCCTGGTGAAGGATCTCGGCCCGAAACATTGACTGTACTTCTTTCTATAGATGCTGCCTGGCCTGCTGTGTTCCACCAGCACTTTGTGTGTGTTGCTTGAATTTCCAGCATCTGCAGATTTCCTCGTGTTTATGGTCTTGGAAAGACCATGATCACCCACATCATACGACATGGCACATAACAAACCATCGGACTCCTGAACTGGCATCGATAACCAATCACCACTACTCTGAACTGATACTACAATCTACAGACTCACTTTTGAAGAGTCTTTACAACTTATGTTCTCAGTATTTATTTGCACAGTTTTCCTTTTCCATTTGCTGCTTTTGTTTATGTACAGTATAGTTTTTCATGAATTCCATTTTATTTCTTTGTCCCTGCAACTACCTAGAAGAAAGGGATTTTCAAGGTGATTTAAGTATGATAACCTATATGTACTTTGATGATAAATTTACTTAGAACTTTGAACAATTTCCCTTTTCCATGAAAACACATTAGAGGAACTTGGAGGTATTGCTTAATGTGTAATTTCCCATAAACTTTGACTTTGATCATAAAACCTAACTTTACATATCACATTCTTTCATTGTCAATCCATCTCTATAAGTTATTCTTGGAAAAATATTTTCATAACTGTGAGGTGCCACGATATCTAGTGATTAGCCAGTGTAGCGGTCAGCATCTGGGTGAGGGTCAGAGTTCAGAGTTTAATTCTAATGTTAATGTTATTTATTTATTTATTTGTTGACCTTCAGTGTGGAACAGACCCTCGAGCCCTTTGAGCCACTCTGACCAACAATCTCTCAATTTAAACCTCACCTAATCACAGGACAATTTACAAAGACCCATTAACCTACTAACCTGTATGTCTCTGGACTGTAGGAGGAAACCAGAGCACCAGATAAAAATCCATGCGGTCACTGGGCGAATGCCCTAACTTCTTACAGACAGCGGTGGGAATTGAACCCAGGTCGCTTGTACTGTAAAGCGTTGTGCTAACCAGTACGTCCTCTGTAAGGAGTTGGTACATTCCCCTGTGAGCATGCATGTTTCCTCCAGGTGCTCCGGTTTCGTCCCACAGTCTAAAGACGTACCAGTAGGTGGATTATTTGGTCATTGTAAATTGTCCCGTGATTAGGCTAAGGTTAAACAGGTGGGTTGCTAGGCAGCACGGCTCTTTGTGCTGGAAAGGCCTGTTCCACATTGTATCTCTAAATAAATAAAATAAACCTTTCATGATAATTTTTTACTGTTGTTGATGAAGACCTAAGACTGTTGAGTCATTATTTTTATTGATGACTCAGAGATGCATCCACTATTATTCCATTATTCATAGTTTTACTTGTAATGTTGTTCTTCTGTCAATATCCCCATGGCTTATCCTGTAGTTTTAACTGATCAGGACAGCCGTTGTTATGAACAAATAGGAGTTTTCTTGTCAGAGTTTTTGCGAACCAATCAGGTTCAACTGTTTATCTTCTATGGAGAGGAAGTCAAAAAATCATTAACATATGTAGGAGAATCATAAAAATTCAAATGAGGTCACTAATCACTTTTGGTTATTTTGGATGTGGAGGGATTTCATTGAAAGCTATCAAACATTGAAAGGCCTAGAAAGAGTGGATATGGAGAGGATGTTTCCTACTGTGGAGGAGTCTAGGACGAGGGGGCGCACTCAAAGAATGGAAGAGCAACCCTTTAGAACAGAGATGAATAGGAACTTCTTTAGCCAGAGAATAGTGAATCTGTGGAATTCATTGCCACAGCCATGTTGTGGAGGCCAAATCACTGGGTATATTTAAAGCAGAGATTGATAGGTTCTGAATAAGGAGGTTATGGGGAGAAGGCAGGAGAATGGGGTTGAGAGGTGATAATAAATTAGTTATGATGGAATGGCAGAGCAAACTCGATGCCAATAGTCTAATTTGTTCCTATGTTTTATAGTCTTATGGTCTAAGATCCCCATAGCCTACCTTGCAGTCTTAACTGATAAAGACAGCTGTTATTAAGAACAAATAGGGGTTTAGTTGTCAGAGTCTTTACAAACCAATCAGATTTAATAATTCATCTTCTACAGAGAGGAAGTCAGAAAAATTAATAACATATGTAGAAGAACCATAAAAATTCAAATGAAGTCAACTAATTACTTTTGGTATGTCAATATAATTTCTCAAAACGTACGACATAAATAACCTGACTTAAACTGGGAAGCAGTCTGATTACAAACCATTAAGTCTTTAAGTGTGGCCTAAGGGCTAGAAGTTTAATGTTCAACTACTGTGAAATAGATATTCAGAATATCTTTCAATAATTCATTCAGAAAACTAACTTGGAAATAGCAGACAACAGGAATTCTGCAGATGCTGGAAATTCAAGCAACACACATAAAAGTTGCTGGTGAACACAGCAGGCCAGGCAGCACCTCTTCCTAGAGATGCTGCCTGGCCTGCTGCGTTCACCAGCAACTTTTATGTGTGTTGGAAATAGCAGAGGAAGGTATTTAAGACCATTAGGAATTCAAGTCGGAGAGATGGATGAATTTTGAGTACTCCCATTGTTTCCAGCTGGATTCTAGTGGTGGTGGTACGATCTCTCAAGTCGAGTATGATGTTCTCTGAAGTGGTTGTCTGTTGGTAGGTCCTCAGATGGTTGTAGAGGCTGATCTAGGATCCACATATTCTGGTGCAATATGGGCAACAGTAAATGGTGGCTAATAGATTTAGTTTTAATTAGATTAAAGTGGATCTTTGGGGCAGCGCAGTTTATATGTTCTCCTGTGACTGCGTGGGTTTCCTTTGGGAGGTCTGGTTTCCTCCTACATTCCAATGAGATTATGATAAGATTCCAATGAGTGTGGACATGGTGGAGGATTACCAATACCTGGGGATACGAATTGACAATAAACTGGACTGGTCAAAGAACACTGAGGCTGTCTACAAGAAGGGTCAGAGCCGCCTCTACTTCCTGAGGAGATTGAGGTCCTTTAACATCTGCCGGATGATGCTGAGGATGTTCTACGAGTCTGTGGTGGCCAGTGCTATCATGTTTGCTGTTGTGTGCTGGGGCAGCAGGCTGAGGGTAGCAGACACCAACAGAATCAACAAACTCATTCGTAAGGCCAGTGATGTTGTGGGGATGGAACTGGACTCTCTGACAGTGGTGTCTGAAAAGAGGATGCTGTCTAAGTTGCATGCCAGCTTGGTCAATGTCTCTCATCCACTACATAATGTACTGGGTGGGCACAGGAGTACATTCAGCCAGAGACTCATTCCACCAAGATGCAACACAGAGCGTCATAGGAAGTCATTCCTGCCTGTGGCCATCAAACTTTACAACTCCTCCCTTGGAGGGTCAGACACCTTGAGCCGATAGCTCGTCCTGGTCTTATTTCCTGGCATAATTTACATATTACTATTTAACTATTTATGGTTTTATTACTATTAATTATTTATGGTGCAACTGTAACGAAAACCAATTTCCCCCGGGACCAATAAAGTATGACTATGACTATGACTATGACGAGATACCGGTTAGTCGGCTAATTGGCCATTGCAAATATTAGGCTAGGGTTAAATAAGTGAGTTGCTGGACAGCGTGGCTCATTGGATTGTAAGGGACTGTTCTGCATTGCATCTCTAAATAAATCCCTTTACAGTGTCTGTGATCACAGATCTGGCTACACACATCAAAGTTGCTGGTGAACGCAGCAGGCTGGGCAGCATCTCTAGGAAGAGGTACAGTCGACGTTTCAGGCCGAGACCCTTCGTCAGGATTCAATTCCTGCCACTGCCTGTAAGGAGTTTGTACATTCTCCCCGTGACAGTGTGGTTTTCGTTTGCTCTGGTTTTCTCCAGCATTGCAACGATGTACAGGTTAGGGGTTAGTGAGTAGTGGGCATGCTATGTACGTGCTGGAAATGCAGGGACACATGCATGCTGCCCCCAGCACAATCCTTACACTGTGATTTTGACGTAAAATGATCCATTTCACTATCAATTTTGATGTTTCAATGTACATGTGACAAAAAAGCTAACCTTTATCTTTAGAGCTGGTACCGTTAACAGGATGATAGGAAACAAAATGAAGCTCACAAGGATACAGTATATAGTGTAATGAGGACCAGAATCACGTTTTTCAGATCACTCTGCAGAGGTTTTATTTTCTTATTGACGGGAGGAGAGAGAGCAGCGCGCCGCGCGTGCGCAGCCCTCCAGTGAAAAATGATATCGTATCCATTAAATAGGGGCCGTGGACAATTCTGATTTGATGGAGATGGACGTGAAAGCACAGAGGAACATCTGGAAAAATTTCTGAAACGCTTGTTCGCTGCTGTCGTTACTGCGCAGTCAGGGATCTTTCGGACGGAAGGCCTCAAAATCCCCGGCTTTGCCTGCTGTTGGCAACTGAGATGGAGGTCGAATAGTTCGGATGGAGATGGTCCTCAGTACTCGGTGTCGGAGAGCTGATCAGAGCTCGAAGTTTTCGGATGACTCAGAGTCGGACTGAGGTCTGGTATGGCAGGGACAGTTTTTCTTCCTTCTCCCATCTGCGTGAGATGTGGGACATTTAAGAGACTTTGAACTTTTTACTGTGCTCATGGACTTCTTCATCAAGTTATGGTATTGTTGCACTGTTGTAACTATATGTTATAATTATGTGGTTTTGTTAGTTTTTTCAGTCTTGGTCTGTCCTGTGCTTTGTGATATCACACCGGAGGAAATATTGTATCATTTCTTAATGCATGCATTACTAAATGACAATAAAAGAGGACTGTATGTCTTCATAATCTAAATAGATAGATAGATAGATGGATAGATATACTTTACTGATCCCGAGGGAAATAGACATTATTGAGGGGACATCCTGAAAGGAATTGTGCAGGGCCACTGAAACTCAAGGTCAGTTGTAAAGTAAATTTATTAACAAAAGACATATACTACCTTGAGATCCACTCTCTTGCAGGCTTTTACAGAAAAACAAGGAAAAAAATCAGGAAATACAATAGAATATATATAAAAAAAATTAGACATGAACAGAGACTGGGAAGGAACAAATCTGCAAAAGAAGACAAACTATGCAAATGAAAAAAAAACGTTGAGAACATACATTATAGAGACCTTGAAAATGTTAATTCTTTATTTAAACAGAACAGGCCCTTCAGGCTCTTTGAGCTGTGCCACCCAATTTAATCCTAGCCTAATCGCAGGATAATTAACCCACCAATCAGTACACCTTTAGAGTGTGGGAGGAAATGAGAGTGCCTGGAGGAAACCCTCATGGACGGGGGAGAACTTGCAAACTCCTTACAGACAACGGCAGGAATTGAACCTGGGTCACTTATTTGAGGCACTTTCTCTATCTTGTAACTTCAAAACATTAAGCTGTTACATGATTGGCTGGTTAAATATTTGTATTATTAAGCAGATGTACAGGTGTAATTAATAAAGTGGCTACTGAGTGTATGTTGGGACTTGGAACGTACTAAACTTATAAAGCACACCAAAGGGTTAAAGTGCTTTAGATGTACATAGATATTAAAGATGGTGATGCTTTCCTCATTTGTTCTGCTCTTCACAGCAGGTAAAGCTGAAATCAAATCAACCTAACCTAATGGAAACATCTTTAAGCTCTGTCTCCCTCGGGACAAGTAAAACACCACCTTCTGCAGGTAAAGTGCCTTTGCGCTTGTTATGTAGCAGAAATAATATTTATTCAGCACATTAGAAAGAAATATTTTCTTCATCGGTAAAGCAGAATCTTTTTTTTGCAATAATGACTTTTGCAAAAAGCAAAAGAAAGCCCAATCTGATATGAACAGATACAGTATATGAGAATGGATAGTGCTGTCACGATCCAACACCTCTCTAACAAAAATCGATAGAAGTGTCCCAGTATTTGAAAAATACATACAGTATCAACTAATCCATTTGTCACTCATTGCATGGAGAATTTTTTTTGCTAAATTGAGGAAGGAACTGTCAGTTAGCCTTATCAGCATGCATATTCACAAGTATAGAATAATGTATTTTAGAAAGCGTGTAATTATAGCAAGGAACTTATCTGAAAAGTGTTAGATTGCAAAAGGATGTTTCCAGACAAGAAAATACTACTTGTCATGCAAATTAACTTGTTCCTGCTTGGCAGATTTCCATTGTAAATAAAGGAAAAGAGCATATAAATAGAAACATAACAACATTTAAAACAATGGCATTTCTTTCTCTTATAATCGGCTGTTACTACTGGAATTTTACAAATCCCTCATGTAAAAATCGCTGCTGAAGACAAATTCATCTATTAACACTAAGAGGAGATGTTAAGATTAATTTGAAACTTTAATCATTGTTGGGTGTTGCCAGAATGGACAATTTGGAATAAGAATGTGAAAGTTTCCAATGAGACATTTTTGCTAATCCTAGCAGCATCCTGGTAAATCTCGAACAAGTGAAAATCTGCAGGTGCTGGAAATCAAAGTTACACACATAAAATGCTGGAGGAACTCAGCAAGCCAGGCAGCATTTATGGAAAAGAGTAAACAGACAATGTTTTGAGCTGCACCCTTCATCAGGACTCAGGTAAATCTCCTCTGAACCCTCCCTAAAGCATTCACATTCTTCTTATAATCAGGTGACCAGAACTGAACACTATATTCCAAGTGTGGTCTATTTTAATTTTATTTCAAGACACAGTACGGAATAGGCCCTTCCGGCCTTTTGAGCCAAACCACTCAGGTTTAACCCCGATTTAACCCTAGCATAATCATGGGATAATTTACAATAACCAATTATCCAAACTAATTGAGACATCCTTAGACTGCGGAAGGAAAGCAAAACATTCAGAGGAAACAAATGCATTTCACAGGGAGGACGTAGAGACTCCTTACAAATGACGTCAGAATTGAACTCCAAACTCCAATGCCCTGAGCTGTAATAGCGCTGTGCTAACTGCTATGCTACCATGATATGGTAAGATTAGTTTGAAGCTTTAATCACTGCTGGGTTTTGCCTGAATGAACAATGTGAAATACTAATGTGAACCTAACCTCATACGACATGCGTACTAATCTAGACAGCAACCTGGTTAATCTCCTCTGCACCCTCCCTAAGCATCCACGTCCTTCCTTTAATGAGATGACCAGAACTGAACACAATATTCCAAGTACGGTCTAACCAGAGCTTTACACAGCCGCAGTATTACCTCACGTTTTATAGAACTGCAGCATTACCTTGTGTTTGTCTGATATCATCACCAGTTTGTCTAACATTGACTCTCACCTGGTACCCATTCAGCACACAAATTTTCCAACGTATCTGCCAAAGAAATGCAGGAAGTTGGAACTTTATTACTGCTTCAACATCAGCGAAATTCAAACCAGAAATTGCTGGTAAATACCTCTCAGGAAGTTAATGTTATGTTTTGTAACTTCTAAACATTACATTAATTCAAAGGAAGACACAGGAGTCTAAAACGTCAGACTAACTTTGGGTTTACTTTAAGTGAGGCGCACACTTATAACGTGGTAGCATTATGTTGTATACGATTCACAGATTTATACATATAACCTGTAATGGATTATTTAAATGAATAGAATGCCTAATCTACCTATATATAGATGCAAGAATATTCAAATATTATTGAAATATTAGTTGTAAAACAATAGTTGTGAATTTCCATCTGAGACTAATTGTATTAGTATGCCAAACTTCCTGACAGTTAAAATGGGAAATAATTGCAGATAACTTGATGGAACCCAAGGCAATGATTTGCTGCTCCTGATTTTAAACATTTCTGTCAAATCTTTTACTTATTCTCTGACTCAGAGAGATTTGTTTCCCAATTTTCCCAATTAATTGAAAAGTATCCATTTGAAGACATCAATATTAAATTTTACCACCACATATTTGCCTGTTTTTTTTTATTTGCCTCCATCCTCCTGAATTCTGCTTCTGAGATGTTGTATAACAAAGTCTAAGATATTAGTCTGTGTCAAAGAGGGCATGGTTCTAACACTGACCTTTACAAACACTACTGCAGGCTGCCCTCCAATCCTACAAACCATGACTAAACTTCCTTTTCCTTAACCACTTTTTTCAAGATGCCACAATCCTTTAACCCCCCTACTTCTACTTTGCTGACATCTATTCATCATCATCATCATCGTCATTACGTGCCGTGTCGTATGACGTAGGTGATCATAGTCTTCACATGACCATGATTGTGCTTGTGAAATTTTTCTACAGAAGTATTTTGCCATTGCCTTGATGCTGTAATAGTGTTGGACAGCTGCTATACTTGTATGCCCTAATTGCAATGCTATCTTGCTTTCTCAATCACTTTCTTAAGCTCAAATAGTGATGAGCAATAAATAATACCCTTGTTAAAAACTGATACTGAAATATTATCATCCACATCATTATGCGCCGTGTCGTATGACGTAGGTGATCATGGTGATCATGATTGTTCTTGGTAAGTTTTTCTACAGAAATGGTTTGCCATTGCCTTCTCCTGGGCAGTGTCTTTACAAGATGGGTGACCTCTGCCATTATCAATATACTTCAGAGATTGTCTGCCTGGCGTCAGTGGTCACATAACCAGGACTTGCGATATGCATCGGCTGCTCATACGACCATCCACCACATGCTCCCAAGGCTGCATGTAACCCTGATCTGCATTTACACCTTGCCCAAAGGTGACCTGCAAGCTAGTGGAGGGAAGGAGCATCTTGCATCTCCTTTGTTAGATACATATTTCCACCCTGACACCCAATTATGACTATTATGTGAATTAGAATGTGACATATTTTGGAGAGGATGTTTCCTATAGTGTGTGAGACTAGAACCAGAGGGCACAGCCTCAGAGTAGAGGGATGTCTATTTGGAACAGAGGTGAGGGAAACTTTCTTTAGCTAGGAGGTAGTGAATCTACACATGGTGTGCGTAGAATTATCTGCAGCTTAATGTGAAAAAGACTAAGGAGCTGGTGGTAGACCTTAGGAGAGCTAAGGTACCGGTGACCCCTGTTTCCATTCAACGGGTCAGTGTGGACATGGCTGAGGATTACAAATATCTGGGGATATGAATTGACAATAAACTGGACTGGTCAAAGAACACTGAGGCTGTCTACAAGAAGGGTCAGAGCCGTCTCTATTTCCTGAGGAGACTGAGGTCCTTTAACATCTGCCGGACGATGCTGAGGATGTTCTACGAGTGTTTGCTGTTGTGTCTGGGGCAGGAGGCTGAGGGTAGCAGACACCAACAGAATCAACAAACTCATTCGTATGGCCAGTGATGTTGTGGGGATGGAACTGGACTCTCTGACAGTGGTGTCTGAAAAGAGTATGCTGTCTAAGTTGCATGCCAGCTTGGTCAATGTCTCTCATCCACTACATAATGTACTGGGTGGGCACAGGAGTACATTCAGTCAGAGACTCATTCCACCGAGATGCAACACAGAGTGTCATAGGAAGTCATTCCTGCCTGTGGCCATCAAACTTTACAACTCCTCCCTTGGAGAGTCGGAGACCCTGAGCCAATAGGCTGGTCCTGGACTTATTTCATAATTTGCTGACATAATTTACATATTATTATTCAACTATTTATGGTTCTATTACTATTTATTATTTATGGTGCAACTGTAACGAGAACCAATTTCCCCTGGGATCAATAAAGTATGACTATGACTATGACTATGATCTGTGGAATACATTCCCACGGACAGCTGTGGAGCCCAAGTCATTGTGTACATTTAAAATGGAGGTTGATATGTTTTTGATTAGCAGTGGCTCAAAGGTTATGGGGAGAAGACAGGAGAATAGGGTTGAGAGGGTTAATTAATCAATCATGATGAAATGATGGAGCAGATACGATGGGCCAAATAGCTTAATTTAGCTCCTATATCTTACGGTCTTATATTCTCCAGCAATTTACATTTACTGTTCACCTATTACAGAAATTAATAAATCAGAATTCAGGTAGAATCATAGATTCATAGAGTCACTCTTTTCCGAGGATCATCACCTTGTCATGGTGGAGAGGCTTGTAAGTTCCTGAGATCCCCAGAGTGATGCTATCTGGAGTTTAGCTTCTGGTAGAAACACCCGTGGTGGTAAGTTCCAGACAAAGAGTGATTGAACCAAGACCTCAATGGTGGAGCTGGCAAAAGATGACGACACATCACAGCGGTTTCCTCCCACATTCCAAAGAAGTATGGGTTAGTGGACATGCTATGTTGGCCCAGGAAGCATGGTGAGACTTGTGGCCTGGCCCCAGCATATCCTTGAATTGTGCTGGTCATTGACACAAGTAATGGATTTCATGTATGATTTCAAGTATCAGTATACATGACAAAATAACTCTAATCTAGGTGTATTCCTGCTTTAGCATTTTTTATAATTTCATTTTAATTTTGAACAACATACTATATATACATTGTTTGTATAATTTCAATTATTAAATACGCAGGTCCTTAAGACCTGCCAAAATCCAGTGTGCAGAGAAAATTTTCAAGGATGTTGCCAGGTCTGGGGGAACTGAGTGCTAAGGAAAGATTAAAAGGGTAGGACTTTACTTCTTGGAATGTAGAAGATTGAGGGGAAATTTGATAGAGATCCTGGTTTAGGTCGATGGGAGTAGGCAGTTTAAATAGTTTGGTATGGACTAGATGGGCCAAAGGGCCTGTGTCTGTGCTGTAGTTTCCTATGACTCTATGACTATAACAATTTGGGGGAAGTTAGGAAATACCTGTACTGAATTAATTAATTTCAGATTCATTTACAGTGAAGTAATATGAAAAGTCTTAATGAAGTGAAAAAACTAAACTAAGGTTAATAAATCTGATGGTTGCTTAAATATTTTTCATGGGACTTTATCCGTGCCAATGTCACATGATGTGACAGGATATGATATTGCTTCATTGACCATATACATGAGTTGGATTCTGATACTGGCAGCTTAAGTGAACATGCAAAGAGTGGTCATTCAGTTGAGGTACAGGAGGCTTGACAATGAATAGGCAAAACTGCCCAACACATCACCCATACTAACCTACCCGCCATCAAGGACATAAATATATCATAAAGCATCCCACCTGTCCTGCTCATGGACTGTGTATCCCCCTTCCATCAGAGAGACGTCTACGTAGCATCCACGACGTGACCACCAGACTCAAAACCAGTTACTTTCTCCAAGCAGTAAGGGTAATCAACAGCTCCACCTACTAATTCCATTACTACTTTATCATTTCTCATCAGTCACCTGATGTACAGCCAGTGTCACTTTATGGACATACAATCAATCTATGTGTATAAGTTATCTTATCTATTTATATTTATCGTGTGTTTTATTATTATTGTGTTCTTTATCTCTTCTGTTTTCTTTTGTTGCATCGGATCCACAGTAGCAATTACTTCATTCTCCTTTACACTTGTGTGCTGGAAATGACATTAAACAATATTGAATCTTGAACTTTGAATTATACCAATTGGATAAACATAAAGTAACTTCAGAGGAAGACTAGAAGGAGACTGATCACAAGAGATTCTGCAGATGCTGGAAATCCAGAGCAACACAAAAAAATGCTCAGCAGGTCAGGCAGCATCTATGGAGGGGAATGTTTTGGGATGAGTCCCTTCACCAGGACCAAAAATAACTGGGGGGGAGTGGAAGGAATACAAGCTGGATGCTGGCAGCTAAAGCCCACAGGCAATGGTGATCATTTGGCTGAGGTATGGGGAGGAAGCATACCAATTTGTTAATTAGACAATAATTTCAGAAGTGGTCAGGAAAGGGACCGAGACTTTGCTGGGAGAGAGAATTAAGACAATAATTACTTTAGTACTGGTTAGGCCTTACTTGGAGTAATGTGTGCAGTTTTGGACCGCTTATCTTAGAAAGGATGTGTTGAAACTAGAGAGGGTACAAAGGAAGCTCACGAAAATGATTCCATGATTCCACATGAAGAGTGGTTGATGGCTCTAGGCCTGTATTTACCAGAATTCAGAAGAATGAAGGGTGACCTCATTGAAATCTATCTAATGGTGAAAGGCCTTGATGGATAGGACGTGCAGAGGATGTTTCCTATTCCTGTAAGAGTCTAAGACCAGAGGGCACAGCTTCAGAATAGATGAGAGTCCTTTTAGAACAGAGATGAGGAGGAATTTCTTTAGCCAGAGAGTGGTGAATATGTGAAGTTCTTTGCCACAGGCAACTACGGAGGTCAAATCTTTCTGTATATTTAAGGCAGATGTTGATAGATTCTTGATTGGTCAGGGCATGAAGGGATACGGGGAGAAAGCAAAAGGTTGGGGCTGAGAAGAAAATGGATCAGCTGTGCCGAAATGGTGGAGAAGACTCGATGGGCCAAATGGCCTAATTGTGCTCCTATATTTTATGGTCTTTATTTTATCTGAGAAAACTTAATCCTTTTTTTTCTATTCATAATATTAAATGCTTAAACCTCTTCGACCTTTGCTGCCCTTGGTGTGCAGAGTATGCCTGATTCCACACAAGTGAGTCACATTTTGCTAACCATAACATCTCTGCTAGTTGGCAGACAGTATTGTGTACCTTCACCCTGGGGGCTGCTCACCACATGCTAAGTACACACACCTGACTGCAATGAATGGGCAGTACCACTTCATCTTCTGTATCCTGGATATCATGTGGTTTAACCACAAATCTCCGGTACTCATGAACATGTTTCCACCCATGGGTGAGTCACCTTCTGCTGGAGAATGCTTAGCTGCCAAAATGCACACACAGCAAGGTACATATTATTCCACAATGAAACACTGTACCGATGACAGGGATTATGAGGAGAGTTTGATGCCTCTGGGCCTGCTCTCACTGGTGTTTAGAAAAATGAAGGGAGGGATCTCATTAAAACCTATCAAATATTGAAAGACCCAGATAGAGTGGATGTGTGAAGGGTGTTTCCTATAGTGGGAGAGTCTTGGATTAGAGGGAACAGCATCAGAATAGAAGAAAATGCATTTAGAACAGAGATGAGGAGGAATTTCTTTAGCCAGAGGGTTGTGAACCTGTGGAATCCATTGCTACAAATGGCTGTGGAAGCCAAGTTATTGGATATATTTAAAGTAGAGGTTAGTAGGTTCTGGATTAGGAAGGTTGTAAAAGCTTATGGGAAGAAGACAGGAGGATGGGCTTGGGAGGAGAGGTAAATCAGCCATGATGGAATAGTGGAACAGACACAATGGGCCAAATGGCCTAATTCTGCTCCTATATCTGATGGTCTTATGGTATTTTTATCATTGTCATCAACTCCTGTCTTTTGCTCACGGCCACCCATGTTTAAACTTACATTTTGAAGACTATTGGAAAGCGTAGAACACCAGGCTTCCTTCCAGATACCAATTTTCAGAATAATATTGTTACTTAAGCTTTGATTCCTGATCACTTTACATCGCCAAAGAGGATTGGGTGGAAAGGCAAGGCAGATTGGTATCTTTAGAAGATGCTATTTTATCAATTCTTTTCAGCAGCCCAACACCACTATCTTTTCGTTACAACATGTGAGGTGTATTCACTATTTGAGTCATTTTGTTAATGTACTCTTTGATTAAACATTCTTTGTTGATTAAATTATTCATTATGGGTTAAATGTGAAAACAGAGGATTGGTGTACATCATTATGCCACCACATCATAAGTGTCTACCTTGCTAAAAGTAAAACAAAACTATGCAAATGCATCTCCTGGCTCTATGTTTTTTTTTTCAATTAGTTTATGATTTGGAGACACAAATCTTAACAGTGATCTTCCCACAAAACTCTTCTGCTGCTCCAGTGTTGGAACAACAGCACTCTGCTTGTACGTATCATCTATTGCAGGGCTGTTAATCTCTGCAGGCATAGATCAACCAGATCTTCACATTTGCTTCTCCTACTCTTCCAGTTTTCAGGTGATATGGTAGCATAACTCTGTTGCAACACCAGTGACCAGGTTCAATTCCCACTACTGTCTGTAAAGAGTTTATATGTTATCTCCGTGACCATTTGGGTTTCCTCCCTCATTCCAAAGACGTATGGGGTAAGGTTAGCATGTTCTGGAGTTGCAAAACATTACAGTGGAGACAAATAGTTTTAAAATGAACCTGAGACAACTACCTACCTGTTGAAGCACAGCAAGACATTTGAATTAAAAAGTGCAGCAAGATGTTTGTTTAAAAGAGCACATCAAGATGTTCAAGGTTAAAAAAAAATACACTTTTGTTGCAAGAGGAGAGAAAGAGTTGAGTTGAAAAAAGATGAACAATGGACAAATTCATGGGTTCATAAACAGTGAGTACCAGAGGATAATAATGATAAATAAAAAGAAAGCAAGCAGAAATGCCTGGCTACATCAGAAAGACAGATGCATTCAATTACACAAAAGGTAACTGGCTGATGTATACTAAGTGAATTGAGCGGCGTTTTAAAACCAATAAAACAGCCAACACAAACTGTGTGCCAGTGTTGCAGAGTGTAATAGGTGGAAGAGCATACCATTGGCTTAGAAGTTTAAATACTCCAACCAAGCCAGCCAAGATTAGCTTTGCTGATATCATGAAAGTAATGCAGGAATATTTAGAACTGAAACCATTGTTGACTGCAGAACGTTTTAGGTTTCATAAGTGAAATCAAAAGGAAGGGGAGTCCATGTCAACATACGTGGCTGAATTGAAGAAGTTGTCTGAGCATCCTCAGTTCAGTGATGGGCTGATGATGCACTGAGAGATCATTTAGTTTGTGGAATCTTACAAGAAATCAATGATAAAGGTCTTAACTGAAACACAACTCACATTTAAAGAAATAGTTGAAATCGCTGCATCAATGGAAACATTAGCTGGAGGTGCAATTGATTTACACTTGGGAACGTAAATGAGGGTTAACAAAATTGCAACGTCTCAGTGGAAACTTGCCCTGCCGAACAAATTGTGTTACCGCTGTGGCAGGGGTTCACATATATCAGACCAAGGGAGGTTTAAAGTTGAAAGTTGCAGAAAATGCAACAAAGTAGGATACATATAAAAAGCATGTCAGGCAAAGAAAGATAAATACACTACACATGGAAGAGAAAGAGATAAAAAGTCAGGCTCCAGAAAAAGAGCACTTATCCACTGATGAAAAATTTAATTATGATTAGAGTGACACAAAACTGAGTAGCCTTAAGATTTACAATGTTAAAACTAACAACAGACAAGCAATATGGCTTACAACAGAAGTGAATGGAAAATCAGTTAAAATGGAATTGGACACTGGCTCAGTCGGGCCGGCCTTGTGGGGTTGTGATTGACTCAGACAACTACAACCTGATTGGAGATCCATTCACCACTTACATACCACATTCCCTGGAATAGAGTCAACTGAATGTGAATTAAGAAAGGTTCAGGCTGATGACACAACAGTGTTCAAAGATGGCGCTGAAAACTCAAACATATCAAGGGTAAAATAATGTTAAATGACAATGCCACACCCAAGTTTTACAAATGCCATCCAGTTACTTATACCATCCATAATAAAGTAGACAGTGAACTAGATTACATGGAGGCAGAAGGATTTCTTTCCAAGGTTGAGTGGAGCCCACGGGCAACTCCAATGATCCCAGTAACAAAGAAGGAAGGGTCTGTCAGGATCTGTGGTGATTTTAGTGTCACCATCAACTCAATACTGAAACTTGATCAATACCCTCTGCCTAGGATAGAGGATATGCTTGTAAACCATTCTCAAGGAAATCCTTCAGCAAAGTGGACTTATCTGGGGCCTTCCTTCAGATGGAGATAGAAGAAGATTCCAACATGTTTCTCACCAAAAGTACTTTCAAAGGGCTTTATCTCTATAACAGGTTTATTTTTGCAGTAGCATCTGCACCTGCACTCTGCAGAAACCTATGGATCAGGTGCTGTAAGGCTGCCCATGCACCCAGTGTTACCTGGATGACATCATCGTTACTGGTAAACATGACAAAGAGCATCTTCAAAATCTAAAGACAGTGTTAAAAAGGTTAGCAGATTATGGGCTCAGAGCATGATGCAGCAAGCATGAATTCTTCAAGCCAAACATTACTTACTGTTACATGAGGATTACACAAGTGTGCTGAGAAATTTCAAGCAGTAATATATGCCCGAATCCAAAGGATGTGTCAAAAGTTGCAGACTTTTTTAGGATTTGTTAATTGCTATAACAGGTTCCTGCCAAACCTGACTACTGTGCTCATCCCTTGAACTCATTACTACAGATCAGGAAGAAATATAACCATATAACCATATCAGTAATGGCAATGGACAAAGCAGTGTGAGGTGGGTTCCCAAAAAGCAAAGGAAATGGTGACATCAGACACTGTGCTGCCACATCATAATCCACGTTATCAAGTGACGCTTGCCTGTGATGCCTCGGTTTATGGTTTAGGTAGGTGCAGTCATGTAACATGTTATGCGTGATGGAAGTGAACAGCCCACAGTCTTTGCATCACACTCCATTACCGCAGCAGAGAAAAAAAATGCATATATTCAGAGAGAAGCCTTGAGTGTGGTTTGGGGTGTAAAACGTTTCAACTAATATCTGTATGGGAGAGAGTTTACCCTCATTGCTGATCCTCAATAACCAGTGTCCGTTTTCTATCCACAGAAGGGTGTTGCACTAACTGCAGCAGTACAAGTGCAGAAGTGGTCCCTCTTTCTCAGAGGACACAATTATAAAATGGAATTCAAGAGGACAACTACTCATGGGAATGCTGATAAATTGTCCCATTTGCCTTTGGAAAAAGAAATATCTGAAAAATTTACTAAAGAGGACACTTTTCTGGATGTATTCTCCCTGATGGAAATTGAAAGTCTCCCTGCTATGGCAAAGATGATCCAAAGGGAAACCAGAAACAACGTACACTGTTTTAGGTCTACATGGCCACCTAAAATGGCTGGAATGTGCAGCAAAACTCCAATTCTGAATGAACTTGCCCTTGATGGATGTTGCCTTATGTGGGGATTAAGTGTTGCTGTACCATCCAATCTGAGATGTAAAATGTTGGAGGAGATATATGCCAATCATCTAGACGTGACCAAAATGAAAGTGCTGGCTTGAAGATTCGTCTGGTTGGCTGGAATAGATCAGAAGATCGAACATCTTGCCATGCACTGTTCAGGATGCCAACATGCCCAGAAGAAAGCAGTCAGAACCACTTCCTGCGGTACCAGAGACCACTCCTACAAGTCTTACCTGCCACCCATCCACCTCACTCTCTCTGTAAAACGCTTGCCCCTCACATCTCCTTTAAAATTATCAACCCCTCACCATAAATGCATGCCCTCCGGTATTAGACAAGTCACGCTGGAAAAAAGACACTGTCTGTCTTCTCTCTCTATGACTCATGGTGTTATTGTCTATCAGATCTCCCCTTAGCCTCCACCACTCCAAAGAAAACATCCCAAGTTTTAGCATATGCTCTCTAATCCAGGCAGCATCCTGGTAAACATTTTCTGCACCCTCTCCAAAGCCTCAAAATTCTTCCTATGATTGGGTGACCTGAACTGTCTGCAGTACTCTGGCATGGCCTAACCGGAGTTTCACAAAGCAGCAACATTACTACCTGACTTTTGAACTCAGTGCCTCGAGTAATCATGAAATCATGTCATATGCCTTCTTAACCACCCTATCAATCAACAGCAGTCTTTTTATCTGTTTTGATACAGTGCAGATGTCCAAACATGATAGACTCTCCTAGGTATTTTTAAACATTAGTTCGAGCGTGGTCACATCTGCCAAATGTATTGAGATGGAAGTCATGTGCAATCTGCAGATCTTCTGGAACAACAGTTCAATTACCATAAAAGTTTGCATTAGTTTGACATGTCATCTAAAACTTTGACAAACTTCTATAGTTGCAAATTGGAGAGTATCTTGACTGGTTGCACCATGGTCTGGTATGGAAACACCAATGACCAGGAGTGGAAAATCAAAAAAAAGGTGGGTGGATATGGCCCAGTCCATCACAACCAAAGCCCTCTCCACCATTGAGTACATTTATAAGGAGCACTGCCACAAGAAAGCAGCATCTGTCAGCAAGAATCCCCACTAGCTAGGCCATGGTCTCTTCTGGCTACTGCCATTGGGAAGGAGGTACAGGAGCCTTCGGTCTCACACCACCAAGTTATTACCCTACAACCATCAGGCTCCTGAACAAACGTGGATAACTTCATTCATCACAACTCTGAACTGATTCCACTAATTCTGACTCTCGAGGACTCGATAACTCATGTTCTCACTATTATTTATTTTTTATTTGCGCAGTTTGTCTCCTTTTGCACATTGGTTGCTGTCAGATTTTGTTAATGTATAGTTATAGTTGTTTATATAGGGAGCCACTGTAGCATAGTGAGTAGTGTGACATAGAGACATATATATGCTTTGATTTTGACTTTAGTCACCTTGAGCCTACTCTGATCTCTGAATATTCATCTCAGATTCAACATGATCTTAGAACTGAGGTAACCCCACCATAGATAGCCCCAAGTAGGAGGGTTCGGCATGGGTCAAACAACCCTATCCTGTTAAAACCAGTGCTACAGAAACGCCAGTGGAAGCTCCAAAGACCTCACCCTTGAGAGGAAGGATCTGACACCAAGGAGAAGGACACACCTGGAGACAACGTGAAAGACTGGCCGTGGACAGAGGATTCTGGCAGGCTACTGTAGACAGTTGATGCCCCAGTAGGGGCGATGGGTTTAAGTAAGTAAGTAAGTAAATAAATCTGGGGTCCAAAGGTCATGCTACAGGTTACAGTTTCATCAGAATAGATCACAAATGTACTTGGGGCAAGGCAAGTAATTCAATTCTTTTGGAACAGAACATTTCCAAGATATTCTGGACAGGGAACACCCCAACAGGGATCTTCAGTCCTAGGAATATTAACTGCTAATTTGAATATAAATAAGGGCTTGGAGAAATGGAAACTCAGTGCAAGATATTCTGTGGAATTTTCTTCAATCTGCAATATTATAGATATTAAACAGAAGGGGAGTCTGGGCTAAAATCCGGCACCAGAAATCCCAGTGACCATGGCTTGATGTTGGACTACTTCTCTGAAAGCCGTGTGTGTCTGTCTACCACTAATAAAGAGCTTGATCAGCAACTACTAACACGATTGATAAGTGAGAAAAGAAAGCCAGTTCCCAGCCCCTGTAGGATATACACTTCCTCCAGCCTTTCCGTCATATAATCTAACTCACTCCCTAACGTGGCCATGATATATCTGCTGACAAGTCACTTCATCCAGGGAGTCGTCCGTAATTCTGCATTCTCTTATTATTTCATTAATATTTTCTGGAAGAACTTGGTTTACAGAGAAAATCATAAAGGTCTCTTTAGCTTAAAATGCAACTTTAAATAAGAATAATATTTAAGGCTTCATTTGTCAGAAAATGAAGAAAATGTTTAACTTGCCCATAAGTTCAAATTTAAAATTCAAAGTTAATTTAAGGTTCAAAGTTCAGGCTTCAAGGTTCAAACTTCAAAGTAATTTTATTATCAAAGTACGTATATGTCACCATATAGAATCCTGACACTCATTTTCTGGTGAATATTCACAGTAAAAACAAGAAACACAATAGAACCAATGAAAGTCTGCACCCAACTGGATGGACAACCAATGTGCCTGAAACAACAAAATATACAAATACAAGAAGAGTGAAAAATCAACAATAATAATAAATAAATAGGCAATACATATCGAGAACGTGAAATGAAGAGTTCTTGAAAGTGAATCCATAGTTTGTAGGAACAGTTGAGTGATGGGGTGAGTGAAGTTGAATGAAGTTATCCCCTCTGGTTCAAGAACCTGATGGTTGAGGGATAATAACTGTTCCTGATCCTGGTGGTGTGCCTGTGCCATCTTTCTGATGGCAGCAGTGAGAGGAGAGCATGGCATGGATGGTGGGGGTCCTTGATGATGAACGCTCTTGCCCTGTGACAGTGTAATTAACAAAATGTCACTGAATTGCTGCTGGATCCTAATGCTTTTGTGATCCAAACATTCTTTGGAAATCAACTTGTCGCTTTCAGTCATTTCATGAAATGTCACAAGAACAAGAAGAAGGGACAAGAGAATGAAGAAAAGCCTAGAGTAAAAAGTAGGCACAGAGGTCTCACACTCAGACTAGAGATAACAACATTGCAGTGATAACAATTAACTTATGACACCTGCTACTGAAAACTAAGAAGTTTCTAGGGAAATACGGAATCAACTGCACCGTAATAACCGGAAAATTCACTGAACAATTACATTTACAGGGCTGTGCAAAGGTCTTAGACACATATATATAGCTAGGGTGCTTAAGACTTTTGTACAATACCGTATCTATCAGAGAATGAGTTTGTAGATCTGGTGGGAGCAAACTAGGTTGGGAATGGCGAAGGTGAAACAGTGTGGGACAGGTGGCAGAGAAGGAGTGCCAGGGGCAGGGGTGGCATGGGTGCATACACACCCTGCCCTGAGACCCCAGGCAAGGTCATTGATTCCAAACAATTGGTTTATTGATCATTACAGAATGTCTCTCTGGTGCTTCCCTCTTCCTCCCCTCTCCCTTCCCCTTTTCCCCAACCACAATTCCCCTCTCCCTGCTCCCTTCCCACTCTCAGTCCACTATAGAGACCCAGATCAGAATCAGGTTTATCATCACTCACAAAGGTCATGAAATTTGTTTATTTTTTGTGGCAGCAGCACAGTGCAACACATGAGACATTAATATAAGTTACAATAAGAAATATAGTAAAGAAACAGTGCAAAAAGACAGCAAAGTGGTAAAGTGGTGTCCATGAGTTCATGGACCATTCAGAAGTCTGGTGATAGAGGGGAAGAAGCTGTCTTCTGAATGTTGAGTGTGTATCTTCAGGCTCCTGTACCTCCTCCCTGATGTTAGTAATGAGAAGTCCCAGATGGTGAGGGCCTGTCTTTTCGAGGCACTGTCTTTTGGAGATGGTGGAGAGACTATTGCCCATGATGAGCTGACTGAGTCACCAACACTCTGTTGTGTTTTTTAAAAGCTTGTGCATTGGAGTCTCTATTCCAGACGGTGATGTAATCAGTCCGGATGCTGTCCATGGTGCACCTATAGAAATCTGCGAGCGTCTTTGGTGACTTACCAAATCACCTCGAACTCCTAATGAAGTATAGCTGCTGGCGACCCTTCAACATGATTGTATCAACATGTCTGGCGGGTAGACCCTCTGAGATGTTGACAATCAGCACCTTAAGCTGCCCCCGGTTTCCATTGCTGATCTCTGGATGAGGACCGGTAGGTCGGTGGTTCATTCCCCTCCATAGATGCTGCTTGACCTGCTGAGTTCCTCCAGCACTTTGAAGGTGTCACTAAAATGTAGAGGTGTTCTGAGAATGAGTGCAAACAGGTGGCTCATCAGAATAATATAACCTGTTTTCTTAGGCAATGCTGCAAAGGAGTGTAACACAAGGAATTACGTTTCCACATGTGCGCCGGACACAGAAATGGTATCATTGGCACAAACTGTGGCCAGACATGCTCCGTGGAATTGACACAGAAATGGCTGCAGTCATATTTCACTCCAAGAATAACCAACTTTTATATGAAAAGGGGCATTATGTTGAGGCCTCTATTTCCTTTCTTAAATCTGAATCTGAATCTGAGTTAAAGAATCACTCAACCTGTGCAGTCACAGAGTCAGGGAATAGGCCTTTCTGCCCATCCTACCCCTGCCAGCTGCTTTGCCCAGCTGTTTTCATTCTCTTTGCCTGGATTAGACCCAAATCCCCCAATGTCATGTCTATTAAGTATCTGTCTGAAAGCCTCTTTAAAGTAATAATTGTTTCTGATTTATTAAGACAATAAGACCATAAGACATAGGAGCAAAATTAGGCCATTGGACCCATTAAGTCTGCCCTGCCATTCCATCATGATCATTATGTGCTGTGCCGTAAGATGTGGACGATCATGGGTTCATGACCGTGATTGTTCTTGGCAAATTTTCCTACAGAAGTGGTTTGCCATTGCCTTCTTCTGGGCAATGTCTTCACAAGATGGGTGACCCCAGACATTGTCAATACTCTATGCACCAACTACTCGTACGACCATCCACCCCCTGCTCTCGTGGTTTCACGTGACTCTGATCCGGGGTGCTGGGGGGGGGGGGTCTAAGCAGGTGCTACACCTTGCCCAAGGGTGACCTACAGGCCAGTGGAGGGAAGCTGTACCTTACGCCTCCTTTGGTAGAAACGTATCCCCACCTCACCTCCTACATCATGGCTGATTTGTTATCACTCGCAAATCCGACCTTCAAGTCGCAGTCCCATTGCAGCCAGCCAGCTCAAGTAGACATGGTAAAGATTAACTTTATTTGTCGCATGTACATTAAAACATCATAGTGTACAGTGAAATGCATAGACTGTGTCAAATCAAATCAGCAAGGGTTGGGCTTGGGGCAGCACGCCGCTGGTGCCAACATAGCCAACAGCTTTCCAGCCCGAAGCCTAACCACACATCTTTGGAACGTAGGAGGAAACTGTTGTGGCAGGGAAGACCCACTCGGGGTGAAGATACAAACCCCTGACAAAAAATGGTGGCAATTGAACCCCGATCAGTGGCCGTTGACGCTATGAAGTGATTGCATTCACCACTACATAACTGTGCACTGCCCACATGCAAATGTGCAAAGCTGATTTGCCTGCCCAGTAGCTCAGACTGATGTTCAGCCACCATCCACACAAAACCCCATTAGGTAAGGTAAAGCAATATCGAAAAAGCTTCAGAAGTTTCCATGCAAGGATAAGTTCTTTAATGAAACAATGTACTTGTTAATTGCTTCTCTCTGCTTCTGGCTTCTTGTTCCATCTTAAGACTTTCAATTATTTTTAATGGCTTCAAATTAAAGTAATTGCACGCTATCTACACAGCATCCTTCTGCAATAGAAGAATGAGGGGAGATCTCATTGAAATTTACCAAATATTGAAAGGCCTAGATAGAGTGGCTGTGGAGAGGAGGATGTTTCCTATAGTAGGGGAGTGATGGACTATAGGACCCAGCCTCAGAATAGAGGGATGTCCATGTAGAACAGCAATGAGGAGAAATTTGTTTAGCTAGAGGGTGATAAATCTGTGGAAAGAGAGACAGCCGTGGAGGCCAAGTCATTGGGTATATTTAAAGTGGAGGTCGATAGGTTCTTAATTTGTCAGGGTGTCGAAGATTATGTGAAGAAGACTGGAAATGGATTTGAGTGGGATAATAAATTAGCTATGATAGAATAACAGGGCAGACTTGATGGGTCAAATGGCCTAATTCTGCTCCTATGTCTTATGGGCTATGGTCTTCCAGTGGCACCTAACTCTGGACTAGCTGCCACCGTTTTAGGTGCTCCCATTCTTGTTCATATTGTGCAGTTAAATATTTGTTTTTCATTGAACTTAAGGATTACTTTTGCTCGTGAATAGAAGGGATTTAACGCCATCAGATTTATTCCCTGAATTTTTCTGTTATATAGAGGATTTACTACTAAGGGTTCTTGCAACTGACAGCAATGAAACTGGCCTGAAAACCCACATCTCCAAGACGTATAGAGGTAAACAGGCAGGTGCCTTGGTACGCTGAAGAAACAGAGGCTTCCGTACTGCCCTCCTGGAACTCTGCCCTTCAAATGTCTTCTCTCTTACAAATAAGATGGTCGAGTTGGTGCTAGTCATCAGGACCAACAAGGATTATGCCTGTACTTCTGCCTTTTGTTCTGTTGAAACGTGACTTAACTCGTACAAGACAGACAACTTTGAATAAATACCAGGATACCCGTTACAATGTTCCCTCTAATTTGTAATGACCAGTGTGCACAAAGATCTTGTGCTGTGCAATCTTTTGCGGGTGATAGCAACATTTGCACGGTGAATTTTATACATAGAGGTATTCATTTTAACAGCTAGCAAAACACTGTCAATAAGAACTTTCATCTCCTCTGGGTTTGATCATTTTCACTCTTGTTCATCTACATGCTCACAAAACATACGTAGCAGCCTGTAGCGGGTAATGAAGGATTTTCTCACCAGAGCTTTTGCATGCCATCCATATGTGATTTGCTTGCTAAATGACCCTTTAAAAAGTCAAGCTATCACTCCATTTCTTCCCACTTGCAAATTCTCTGGCAACTTTTGCGTCATGACAATGCACACAAGTAACAGCAGTTTCTGTATTGTACATAAATATTTCTTGTAGCTGCACGTTCCTGACCTCATGAGCTTCCGATTTGTAGTTTCTACTGTTTCATTAAGCCTTTCTGCTTTAAATGAACTAACAGTTCTTTTGCGCTTCTTGCCCTTTGCTTCTTTGGAATTCAACATAGTGAATCAATATTTCTTCAATTAAAACAGTATAAATACGCCAGTTCTGAATTCTGCAGACAAATCATTCTAAACTCTACATTGTCAACAGCACCTGCATCAAAAACCAGAAAAGGAGATGTGATTGTGTAGAATCGTGAAATATACTAAACATGCCTATGAGGTAGCCGGCTGGTGGCGTAGTGGCGTCAGTGCCGGACTTCGGAGTGAAGGCTCCCGAGTTCGAATCCAGCCGGCTCCCTTGCACGCTTTCCATCTGTGCTGGGTTGAGCGTTGATCTAGCAACTCAGCCTCGTAAAAAATAAGAAAGCTTGCTAAAAAAAAAAGCCATCACGACGGCGTCCCAATGACTCCACTTGGAGTTATGGGCTTTCTTCTTCTTCTTTTTCTTCACACTTACGAGGTAGAAGGTGACAACCTTTAGTGCACAGTTTAGATTCCTTCGTATGTTTGCAGCAAAAGAAACGTGCACACGTTAGAGGGAACATTGACCAGTTATTCAGAGTGGATCAGACTGCACACCATGTGGCAGGTCACGTGCTGGTGGCTTGTTGATGTTTATAAATAACAGATGGTGCAGGGACATGTCTGTCATTCTTCCTTTTTTCTTTGCTGACTTAGTGACTCTTTTTATTCATTGTAAACCATTCACCCTACCCAACGAGTTTCACTCTGTAATCCTGGCCAGTATTTACATTCCCCCGCCTCTCACGAATGCTCAATCTGTGCAATGGCTGTTGGCTGATAACATTTGTTGTTGTTGTTTCGTAAGGCATTCACACTTCTAATTGAAGTGTGGCCTGGGAGTTGATATCACTTATGATTCGGAAAATAAATTTCCCAATACTGCCATTTGCATTATGGGAGATTTTTACTATTGTAACATGAAACATGATCGGCCCAAATACCACCAGATGATTAGCTGCCCGACATGTGAGGACAGAACCTTGGACTACTTCTATACCAGCTCTAAAAGGACATTTTGCCATTTCCCCTGGGCACTCCTTGGCAGCTCTGACCACGCCATAACTATACTTGTTCCCAGCTATAAACAGAAATTGGAACAGTATGAACCAGGAGTTCTCAACCTTTTTTATGCCATGGAGCCTGAACATTAACGGAGGGGTCCGTGGACCCCAGGAAATTTAGACCATCAGAAGGGGATGAACTCCTGAGTTGCTAGAAGTCTGACAGAGTGCTCAGGCTCCATGAATTGGAAGGCCATGGATGATTGGTGTAGCAGTATAGATGAACATGCTGATGCGGTAACATCCTACATATCTTTCTGACAAGGTGTATGTCTTCCCAAAAGAACATCATTATGAGATTGAGCAACAGGAAGCTGAAGTTCACCAAGGATTTGAGGACTCTCAGATCTGCAAAGGATCATGCCTACAGGTCTGGAAACAGAGAGGAATATACTGTAGCTCTCCAAAGTGGCAGTTCAATAAAGCTCTGACAGTGGTAAAAGCCACTTAAAATGATTGGGGGCAGTGAGAGAAGGGGAGAGAGAGATAGATAGAGAGAGAGAGAGAGAGAGAGAGAGAGAGAGAGAGAGCAAGAGAGAGAGAGAGAGTGGGGGAAATACTCTGCCAGGCATATTTTTTTCTAATACATTGCACTGGGTTGTCACACTGTCCTTCTCCTTCATCCCCTGTAATATTATTTATTTTATACAATATGTACCTTCATCCATTGCATCAAAAACATGAGAAGAAGGAGTCATAAAGGGAATCTGAAATGTGTTTTTAATATTTCAGTAATATTTGAGTAATATTGTAAATGTATAGTTTGAGCATTCTTTGTTGTTTATATAATGCATTGTGGGTTAAACGTAAAAGAACGTAAAAGGCATACGTCATTACACCACCACGTCATACGTGCACACCTCACTTAAAGTAAAAAAATGAACATTCACTTGCTATCACCTGACTCCCTTGTTTTCTTTTCAATTAGTTTTATGTTTTGGAGTTAGAAAGCATAACATGAAGAGTAATGCTTTTACACAGAGAGCGGATTAGACCTGCAATGTGCGGCCAGAGGAGATGGCTGTGAGCAATTTGGGCCCCACATCAAAGAAAGGGTGAGCTGGCATTGGAGAGGGTTCAGGGGAGGTTCACAGGAATGACCCCATCACAACCTGGACATCACCTGTTCCAACTCCTTCCTTCTGGTAGGCGCTTTAGATCACTGTATGCCAGGACAAATAGGTACAAGAACAGTTTCTTTCTGTATGCCATCAGTCTTATGAACACTTGAATTTTAGTCTATTATAAACCAAGTCCACCTGTACATACACATGTATACCTCATTGTATATAGTTCACAATTATTTGCACTATGGTTTTGTTTGCTTTTTGATTCTGTACAGCGAGTGCTCAGGGAAACCGACATCAAATTCCCTGTATGTGTCCACATACCTGGCGATAATAAAGGACTCTGATCCTGATTCTGATTCTGAAAGGATTAACATCAGAGGATTGCTTAATGGCTCTGGATCTGTACTTGTTGGACTGTAGAAGAATGAGGGGGGATTTCATTGAAACTGTCGAATATTGAAAGGTCTGGATGGATAGAGTGGATGTGGAGAGGATATTCCCCATAGTTGGGGAGGTCTCGGACCAGTACACACACACTTAGAATACAAGGATGTCACTTCACAACAGAGATGAGGAAGAACTTTTTTTAGCCAGAGGGTGGTGAATCTGTGGAATTCATTGCCATAGACAACCCTAGAGGCCAAGTCATTAGGTATATTTAAAGCAGAGGTTGATAGGTAAGGATGTCAAATGTTACGGGAAGAAGGCAAGAGACTGGTGTTGAGGGGGATATTAAATCAGCGATGATAGTGGAGCAGACTTATTCTGTTCCAATGTTTTGTGATTTAATGAATCAGAAACAATTATTTCTTTAAAGAGGGTTTTAGACAGACACTTAATACACACGGCATTGGGGGATATGGGCTAATCCAGGCAAGTGGGATTACAGCTTTTGGGCAGGGACCTGTTACTCAATAGTATAAGCCTATATCTCAATGACTGGATGATTCTTCAGCTCAGGTTCAGCGTCAGATTTATTTTTTATGCATTCGTCAAAACAAACAGTGAAATGTATTGTTTCCCTTACCAAGGATGTGCTGGGGGCAGACACACATTCCAATGTCATACAGTCACACAGTCCGAGACTCCCGATGTAGCCATGAGGCACGAATGCTATTCAGCAGTAATATCGTTAAACTACTGTGAATAGTCCATAAGACAATGGAGAAGAGTTATCAGAATATCAAATGAGGAAAATGAAATTACTTTGAAAGTTTCATCCTCGATAAACTTTTTACTAATTTATTTAGTAATACACCATAGAATAGGCCCCTCTGGTCCTTCAACCTGTACTGACATAACAGCAGTGAAGGTGGAGGAAGCCTGCAGCAGTGAAGGGTCTCTTGTTGTCTTGCACTCCATGCCACTGGACCCTGACACCGATCTGTCAAGAACTATATGATGGCTGCCCGTGCGTTAGCCTCCACACATTAAAAGAGTCGCCCATAAGCATTCTCTATTAAGGGCAGAATATGTGAATCCTGGACCAGCCTCTACAGCCACCTGAGGACCCACCAACAGACAACCCCTTAGGAGAACATCATACTGGACTTGAGTGATCGCATTACTACATTATCTGTAGAAATTGATCATAATTTCCATGATTTAAATGACCAACATTTAATACATGCTATAAAATTAATCTCAAAATATAAAATCTAGTTATTAGACAAATGGAAATCTGAGTTTATTTTTATTGTATGAGACAAAGTAGTGTTGCTGCTCAAACGCATATTTTGCAATTATAAGTATACTACGAATATTCTCCTACCTGCCTGTATTAGATGAGTCAGGCTTCAATGTCAAACCTTACACTGGTGATCCCAAAGGTATGCACAAAGCTAATTAGGGTGAACTACCCAAAGAAGACTACAGTCGAATGGTGTTAAATCAGTGCTGTATACACCAGGGTAATGACACTTCTGGGTACTTGCTGATTTGTGGCTGCAATTTGCAGTCATATATCTCTTAGGAACAAATTCCATTGTTGTTATTTATTGCATTCATGATTATTAATGATAGTGTAACAACTGTTGAAAACAAATTACCTCATAATTCGCCTGCTTCATGTGTGATGTTGAACTCTGGAGAAGTCAAGAATGTTTATTTGAGAGGGAAAGTGAGATTTCTTCATAAATATTTTTCTGGCTATATTTATTGGTAAATACATAATAAATATTTTCAATATTTGCCCCACAGGCTATGCAGGAGAGTTTTGAATGTTGGTTCAAAGTTCAAAGTAAGGTTGTTATTAAAGTACATATATGTCACCATATACAGCCCTGAGATTCATTTTCTTGTGGGCATACTCATAAATCCCTAACAGAATAATAACCATAATAGAATCAATGAAAGACCACGCCTACTTGGGTGTTTAACCAGTGTACAAAGGACAAAAAAACTGTGCAAATATAAAAATAAAGAAATAATAATCATAAATAAATAAAGCAATAAATATTGAGAACAAGAAAGGAAGATTCCTTGAAAGTGATTCCATTGGTTGTAGGAAGAGTCCAGTGATGGGTCAAGTGAAGTTGAGTGAAGTTTGATTCAAGAATCCAATGGTTGAGGAGTAATAACTGTTCCTAAACCTGGTGTTGTGAGTCCTGAGGCTCCTGTATCTTCACCCTGATGGAAACATGAGAAGAGAGTTTGACCTGGGTGATGGAGGTCCCTGCTTTCCTGCCACAATGCTCCATGTAGGTGTGCTCAATGGTGGGATGTGCTTTGCCGTGATGTACTGGGCCACATCCACAACTTTGTTGTATGATTTTCATTCAAGGGCATTGGTGTTTCTATACCAAGCTGTGATGCAGTCAATATACTCTTCACTACATGACATGCGGAATATCTGTAAACTCCTGAGAAAATAAAGGCATTGCCGTGCTTTGTTTGTAATTGCATTATGTGCTGGGCCCAGCACAGATCCTCAGAAATAACACTGAGGAATTTAAAGTTAATAACCCTCTCCACTTCTGACTCTCCATTGTGGACTGACTTATGGATCTCTGGTTTCCTTCTTCTGAAGTCAATAATCAGCTCCCTGATCTTGCTGACATTGAGTGAGAGGTTGATGCGGTGCTGTGTCTCAGCCAGATTTTCACACTCACTCCTATGTACTGATACGTGTGCCCGGCTGGAATGTCTGAGAAGAGATTATTCCTCCAGCACCTTGCATGCGTTACCCCTGAGTGGCCAGTCCTCAACCGGTTGGGTTTTCACTATCCCACCTTGTTTACAGTTAAATTCCAATTCTTACTTCAAACAAGACCCTCATCATTGTTAAAATTCTTTTTCTCTAGTTTTATTTCAACTATGGATGAGGACTAACCGATCATGAGGGACAGATGGGGGGAGGTATATATACCACCAGACTGGACACACCTGATGAAGATGGCAGAGTTTGTCATTGAAACTTTGGTTAAAATCAATATCTGTACCTGGCTAGAAACCCAAGAATAGTTTATTTGTCATATATGCCAGGAAGGCACCAGATAATTTTTCATGTTGGAGAAACTCAGCAAGTCAGGCAGCATCTATGGAAAAGAATAGAGTCAGCATTTTGGAACACTAATCACTACACTTAGCATCACTACAAACACTTTGACCACTTTGCACCAAAATGGACCCCTTTTTTGTTCTAATTGTGTTTTTTTGTAAAAAAAAGTGTATAATTTATGTTTAATTTATATTAGTCCTGTGAATGCTGCCTATATGATGTTCTGTGTGTGTGATGCTGCCTCAAGTTTCATTGTACCTGAACACGCACTTGTGCATATGACAATAGTCTTGACTTTGACATTGACTTTGTTTAATGAGGTCTCAGTGACTCATGTTTTAGTCGTACTATTCTGAACTTATAAATACCAAAGAGAACTTGTGTAAGTGATTGAGCTGTTCTGACAGCATTGTTCATCATCTACCCTTCTCTTGGCATTACAATAGTTTAGGGATTACTGCAAGTTCTTAAAGCTTTTTAAGTGGAGAAAAGGATTGAGTATATTATAATGCAATGGATTCCATTTAATTGGGACACATTGGGATGAGTGCATTTTGGCCCAATTAATTGGATGTCCCAATAAGCTGATGTTTCATACAACTTGTTAAAAAATTTAGAAGAAATTAGAACATTACCAATACTATTACAAGTGTGTGTTAGTTCCTATTAGTTATTGATGGAAAAAATTATCCAGTGTTCACTGTTGTGTTCTTTTGACTGACTGTAAATGAACAAAATCAGTGCAGACAACAAGTGCAGATAATGGACTGCCATCAAACAGTGCTTTCAATGATTTCATCCACCAAATTTTCATTTTCATTGTAACATTCAAGACGATTGTTGATACCTTCAAATGCTTCATAGTCTTAACTTGTTGAAGTAGTGAAATTGTTGCATTTTCACTCCCGGTCATTTCTGACATCTCCAAGCCTGAATGTTTGAAACCACAGTGAGCAAAGCAGTTCTGAGTTGTCTTATTGCTTATTTCTCACCAACTATCAGCGACAAAAACCATTGCTTTTTGAAGACAAACACATACAACTAACACTATTTAAAAACTGTTCACTCGAAGTATGGTGTGGTGTCTAACGACTATGCAAGAGCAACTGTTTGGCAATAGTCTCCTGTCCCAATTAAGTGGCATAGTGTCCCAAATAAATGAAGGGAATCCTGGCTGTTTTCTTGATTAGTTTTTGTTCTTAAAGAATAATTCTAAATAAGTGGCTGCCACGATTAATCAAAGGCCCAGTTAACTGGAATCCACTGTATTTTAAAATCTATTTGATAAATTGCAGTTGACTGTTATCATGACCAAATGTAATCTTAACATGACTCAATGGTACTAAAATATGATCACAGACAAATTGATTTGAGAATAATCAGAAAAAAAGACATTTTGCTACTAAGGTGTGATAGCTGGTGGCCAATGGCCAACATACGTTTAAAGAAATCATACACATGCATTGGCAAGAATTGGAATAGAAGCAATTAATTAGCAATCCTGATGCCCCAGGATGCTCCAAAGTGCTTGACAGTGCCTGAGATGTGGGGCTAATGTCTCAATGCAGATCGCATAGAACACAGAAAATTCCAGCACATCAGAGGCTCTTCGACCCATTCTGCTGTGCTGACCTTTTATCCTACTCTAAGATCAACCTAACCCTTCCCTCCCACATAGCCCTCCATGTTTGCTTTCATCTATCTGCCTATCTAAGAGTTTCTGAAATGTCCTTAATGTATCTGCCTCTACCACAACCTCTGGTGTGGCATAATGGCACCCACCATTATAAAAAGCTTATCCCTTACGTCCCCCTACACAAGTTCAAGTACAAGTTTAATTGTCATTCAACTATACAAGAATTCCCATGCATACAGCCAAATGAAGCAATGTTACTCCAGGGCCAAGGTGCAAAACACAGTGCCAACAGTCATGCACAGCACAACCCACATACAGCACTTATAAGGTAGCAGTAAACACAGTCACAAGGCCTGAATCCATGATGTTGTCAGCAAGGACGACTCGCAGTACTCTGCAGACAAATGCAATCCAGCTTTTTCATCCGTGCCAACACTGCAAGGCATCACTGATGCCATCGTGGATGTTGCGCCAGATCGCCTCTGAATCTGGTGGTTTATTATCACCAGCATGTGTCGTGAAATTTGATAACTCTGGCATCATCTCTCCCGGGAGGCAGGGGATATTGTGGTATGAGGCCATGCTGCTCCCCTGCACTTTACGAAAATCCTTCCTCTAACCTTTAACATATTCCAAGGTTAATCTAACCCTTCGCCCTCATCCATGGGCAACAAGCTCCTACAAACAATAGTAACTAGTTAATTTAGTTTCATTAATATCTGATTGGCCAAGACAAAGACAAAGACAAACATTTTTCACAGAATGGCCCTTTTCTATATCATTGCACCAGTGGTAACCATATATAATATTTATTCTCAATGACAAAACAGGGGATAATGTTCTAGTGCAGTGTCTGCTAAACAAATCTTTTCAATTTTATAAGCACTAAATTTATCCTGACGTTCCAAGAAGGGTTTTGACCTGAAATATCAACAATTTATTCTGCTCCATAGATGCTACCTGACCTCCTGAGTTCCTCCAGCTTTTTGTGTGTGATGCTTTTATCAATATTTTTGTCCAATATCTGAATACTTCAGTCAGATAAAAAATCGTTACAGCTTTGTTTATTTCTCAATATCTATTTACTTCTGAAACATGTTTTCTTGTTGACATAAGCTCACAGAAGTGTATTCATTATGCTACAATGGTCAAGCATACAAGAAAAATCAGGAATGGTGAGATGATCAAATTAATTTTCAAGTTAAGGCTTTGAAAACTATCCTCAGTGGCCACTTTATGAAAGGAAAAAGGAAATTGCCTTTTAAACTCACAAGAGAGCACAGGCCATCAACTTTTTTCTGTTGATGTTTCTGTAGCAGGCAATTTCTTTTTTACGAGGTTGAGTTGCTAGCTCAACACTCAACCCAGCACGGATGGAAAGCGTGCAAGGGAGCCGGCTGGGTTTGAAATCGGGAGCCTTCGCTCCAAAGTCCAGCGCTGATGCCACTACGCCACCAGCCGCTGGCCATTATATGACATACCTAATAAAGTGGCCACTGAGTGTATGTTCAGGGTCTTCTGCTGTCGTGGAACATCCACTTCAAGGTTCAACGTGTTGTGCATTCAGATTTGCTCTTCTGCACACCACTGTGGTAACACATGGTTATTTGAGTTGCTGTCACCTTCATGTCAGCTTGAACAGTCTGGCCTTGTTGTTGACCTCTCTCATTAACAAGGCATTTTTACCCACAGAACTGCCGCTTGCTCGATGTTCTTTTTTGTTTTCACACTATTGTCTGTAAACTCTAGAGACTGTTGTGCATGAAAATCCCAGGGTATCAGTAGTTTCTGAGCTACTCACATCACCCCCTCTGGCACCAACAATCATTCCAAAAATCTTCCTGTCAAGCTGGCGGCAGTATACAATGCTCCCTTGGTCAACATCTTCCAGATAGCTCATGAAAATGTCTGTTTACTTCTTTTATGTCTGTTTTTCACCTTAAATGTGTTTCTAGGACTATTAGAGCCTACGATTTACAGTTTGAAGATTGTTTGAGAAATCCAATGCTTTGCTGTTCCAAGAAGATTCCAGGCAGTGAGCACATACTTTGATGCCTCCATGCAAGGAAACTTTGAAACAAGGTGTGAGCTAATGGTCAACTCCATTTTGGCGGATTAAAGTTTCGAAGAAGAATGAGACCAAGGGGAATGCTGAAGAAGAGTGAGAGTTCAGTGCTGACTGCCTGCCTTTCGATCGCTACCAGGAAGGATTCTGTGAGAGGCCTATCGCTTTGTGTCTCGCTGTGGCAGGAGGGTAGGCTTCTCTGCCTTGTGTGGTGTCCCTCTCTTTCAATGAGTGTTGGTTGTATCATGGTTCTGTGTTTATGAATTAGACTATTGCGTCTATGGGCTGTGGACTTTTTCAGATGTGGTTTTTATATTCTGTGTTTTTTTTATCACCTGATCCTTTTCCATTTTGTTGTGCAAGGGGAGGGTGTTTGGGGGATTGGTGTTCTGTTTTGTTCTGTTAGTTTTTTTGTGCATGAGAGGGGTTGTTTTCTGGGGGTCAATGTTTCTGTGGTGGGGGGATTTGGAGGTTGATAATCAGGATGCTGTTCCCTTTTGTGCAGGGTGGGGTGGGTTTGATGTTTCTCTATGAACGAGTTTCATGCTCTTTCTTTGTTTCATGGCTATCTGGAGAAGACAAGTTTCAGAATTGTATACAGATACATGCTTTGATAATAAATTAACTTTTGGTCAAAGACATTTAGATCACATTTCTTCCCCATTCTGAAGTTTGGTCTGAAAACCAACAGATCCTCTTTGACCATGTCTACATGCTTTTATGCATTGAGTTGATTGGCTGATTAGATATTTGCATTAATAAGCAGGTGTACAGGAGTACTTAATAAAGTGTCAGCTGAGGGTGAGAGTATGTGTTGAACTTTCATGTTTCATTGCTATCAAGAAAGCATTTAAAACATGAATATTTTCAGCTTAAACAGTTGGGGCCACATTTCTGTCTTACAATGGTTAAATGCATCTGAATTTTTTGGTATAAAGGCCCTTATTTTGTAAATGCACTTGCGGGGAAAATTTTTTTCACACTCAAGCTTTGAAACTACAGTGCTGGGTATTAGCATATGAATGCTTTAACACTTTTGTATGCAATTACTTTGTCTATTATTTTAACAAAGGTGTTAACCAATTTAACATAAATGCATTCTGGTACATTGCACACAATTGGATTTAATTCCATTTTCCAACACTGACTGACTTTCTGAGGTGGATAATTTGTTCTAGCAGTTTACTCCCCAAAGGGAGAAAGAAAATTTTATTTTGAAGAGTGGCATTTATATCTCGATCTGTTACACAATCTTTGTTGGTACCACTGTTCAGATAACAATAAAAAAATATTTTCTGTCCCTAGTATACCTTGTGAATGTTGAGTCTTAAATGTTATGTACCTGTGGTGCTTTATTTACTTACTGAGATACAGCGAGGAACAGAACCTTCTCGTCCGTTGACCCGCGCCACCCTCGGATTTAACACTAGTCTGATCACAGGACAATTTACAATGACCTGTTAATTTACTAACTGCTATATCATTGTTCTGTGGGAGGAAACCGGAGCACCTGAAGAAAATCCACATATTCCACAGGGAGGCCATACACACTCCTTACAGGGGATATCAGGATTGAAGTCCGAACTCTGATCCCGTTACATACATGGATTATGACCAAAGAAAAAATGGCAGGAGTCGTTCACACTTTCATGCAAAGGTGTTTATTTGGTGTGACAAAAAATAGTGAAAATAGTGAAAAGAAAACTGCCAATATTTACCGAAAGTCAACTACCAAACAGCACAGTGACAGCTCTGTACTTATTCATGTGCAGAGTGAGCTCCTGGCCGCTCCTATCTCTCCCTCACTGAGGGCAGGGCAATTGATTAGCCCTTTCTGTAACATTAGAACTACTACTACTACATCGACTCAGGCCTAGGGGGCCGGCGTCGGGCACAATGATGGACTCTCCACTTCTCCCTCTCCCTCATCATTTACATCAGTTCATTTACATTAGCCGCGCCACTGTCTTCTAGGAGCGTGTTGACCATAGTCTTGGGAGGGCGCCCAGGGTTCATCCTCCCGTGCTTGGGCTCCCATATGATGACTAGGCTGGCAGGTAGCTCGGGGTGGTGTAGATAGTGCCCCGTTAGTTGCAGTCTTCTCGCCTTGATTTTAGTGGTGACCATCGGTAGGTTGTTATAGAGCTCAATGTTCGTCATGTGCTGTTGCCAACTCACGTCAAGAGCCATCCGGAGCATTCATGTATAGCAACCATCTAGAGACTTTCGCATCGTCCTGGTGAGTGTCCACGTCTCGCATCCGTACGTGAGAATGGACTCTATGACTGCTATGAAAATTTGGACATACCATCTTTAATAACCAACAAAGTTAACTTGAGGCTACACACGAATCAGAATATGATGCACTCTACAATGGAATTACAATCATATTACATAATAAACAGAAGTACAGTATCTCCCTTTGGAACTACAATGGCGTTTAACAGTAACTCTTTAGAGTTCATCTGTGGAAACAGCTAAGTTTCTACCTTTAATGTCCCTCTTTTACCTTTTCAAGGTGGATGGGTTCTGTCCGAGACCCTGAGTTGCACTCAGACTTCGGTTCTTTGTGACAATGGGATCCGCTGCTGGTGGCTCACAAACAACAGCTTTTCGATTGCCCAAGGACGTGGCCTGGAAGATGAGCGTGCCTTCGGGGTTCTGAGGTTTTGCGGCCCTGTGGAAGAGCTGACTCTCTGATGGAGCCGCTGAGTGAAGCTTCGTTGGAGAGAATGGAGCATCGGGAACAGTGGAATCGGCTGTCAGGGGCTCTGTACTCAGTGAATCATGAGCACCCTCTCTCGCTGTCGTTGGTGAAGGAGAGTTTGTTGCTGGTTCTCCGGTCAGAGAACTTGGAAAAAAAATGGTGCGGCAGAGTTTATGATTGCAAATCAGCCAGTTATTTTGTTATTTCTCCACTATTGCTGTGGAAGTGTGGCACCTCTGTTCCTTTGTTGGGGGGGGGAGAGAGAGAGAGACAGACAGAGAGAGAGAGGGAGTGAGAGAGAGCCTGTGGTATATCAAACTGTTGGGGAGAATGATCCGTTTTTGCTATACTGCAGTTCATGGTCTTATTTGGGGGCTTTTATATTGCTTGCTTGGTGGGTGGATGCTCTTTTTGCTGAAGTAAGGGGTGAGGGCCATTGCTTTGACTGCTGCTTGTGAGTGGGAGGGGGGAGTAGGAGGAGCTTTGGGGTTCTAATGTTTATACTGTCACTCGTTCTCTAGGACACTTCAGTTTTTGTGGACGTCTGCGAAGAAAAGAATTTCAGGTTGTATATTGTATACATTTCTCTGACATTAAATGGAACTATTAAACACATGATACAGACAATGTGTACACATCGCCATTACTAAAGGAAGCACAATAAAGTCATCCTGAGTGCATCAGCTCAGTTCAGAACCGATTCTGAGAATGTACCGGGGAAGACATTGAGGTGCGTACACTCAGCAGCACAATGAGAGCAGAATAACAAAGCAATCCTTGCATGTATGTGAAAGCACGTTTACTGAGTGCTCTCCATCACAAATGCACTGAGCAGAAATAGTGTTGTGTTAACCACTACGCTACCCGCAGCAAGTAAACATATACCTGTGCATAAGGCAATAAACTCAACTTTGACTTTGAGCTTCTCTGGGAGGACAAATAGGGGAAAATAGAAATTAGTCTATTGGTTTCACTTCAAAGAACAGTAATTCTAATCATTTTATTAGAATGTAGGTCTAGAGCACTATAGCATTATACAGGCCATTCAGCCTACGATGTTGTGCCAACACTGTGACCTACTCTAAAATCAATCGAACACATCCCTCCCACATAACTCTCCATTTTCCTTCATCTAAGAGTCCCTTAAGTGACCCTAGTGTGTTTGTCTCGACCATCACCTCTGGCTGAACATTCCATGCACCCACCACTCTCTGCATAAAGAATTTACCTCTGAGAGCCCTCCAATCACCTTAAAATTATTTCTCCTGGTATTAGGTATTTCCACCCAGGGATAAAGTCTCTGGGTGTTCACTCAATCTATGACTTTTATTCATCTTGTGCATCTTTACCAAGTCACCTCTCATTCCAAAGAGAAAGGCCCAAGCTTGCACAATCTTTCCACATAATCATGCTCTGTAATCCAGGCAGTGTCCTGGTAAAACTGCTCTGCACCTTCTCTAAAGCTTTTATTGATTACCTCAGAGTTTAGATGGAACAGATATATTGGTGGAAACAATGGGTTGTTTTATGAAGGGAGGTTGAACAGGTTTAACTTCTCATCACCGGAGTTTGGGAGAATGAGATAAGAGACTTATCAGATTCAAAGAAGGGGATGAACATATGGTGAAAACATCTTTTCTCAGGCTGGAGAGTAAAGAGCTAAGGAATTTTGTCTCAGGATAGCTAGCCAGACAGCACAACAGAGATAAGGAGAAATCTGTTTACCCAGAGGGCTTTGCGATTCTCAAATTTGGGCCTAGAATGACCACAGGATCCCTGAGCCTTCTCACTTCACTGCAGGCTTTATAGCTGTAAAGAAGAAAATTTGAATGAAATAAGTTACCATTTTGTTAAAGATTTGTGTATGCGATAATGCTTTCAATTATTTAGAAGTATCTTGGATGTCAGAGACTTCAGAAGCAGTCTACAGGCCTGACAGATCTGACAGGTGGCAAAGCCCAGGCATGTGGCTCTGCCATCTGTCTTAGATTTACTTCACAGTTTTGTGGGCGGGGTTTTTTCTCTGGCTTGTGTATGCAACCAAAATACGTCACGACACAGACTTTGGTCTAAAGGATCAGGACCAGCCAAATTCATGGCAATTCACAAAAAATTTTGGAGGAGCAGGGAACCACCTGATTAATAGCCCAGGACAGGTTTCTGTAACAATCTCAGGTGAAGCCCTCCCCACATTTGAGCACACGTACACAGAGCACATCCATTATCAAGGAACTCCACCAAACAGAACATGCTCTCTTCTCACTACTGACACCAGGAAGAATCTACAGGAGCCTCAGGACCCACACCACCAGGCTCAGGAACAGTAATTACCCCTTATCCATCAGGCTCCTGAAACAGAGAGGATAACTTCACACAAGTTTATACCCTCCATCACTGAACTGTTCGCACAGCCTGTGGACTCACTTTCAGGACTCTTCATCTCATGTTCTCGATACTTATTGCTTATTATTTACTATTGTTATTATTATTATTTCTTTTTTCCTTTTCTTTTGCATTTGCACAGTTTGAAGTCTTTTACACATTGTTGTTTGCCCTCTCATTGATTCTATTGTGTTTCTTGGATTTACATCAAGAAAGGGAGTAGAGATAGCCCAGAAAATTATAGATCAGTGAGTCTTACTTCAGTGGTTGGTAAGTTGATGGAGAAGATCCTGAGAGGAAGGATTTATGAACATTTGGAGAGGCATAATATGCTTAGGAATATTCTGTACGGCTTTGTCAAAGGCAAGTTGTGCCTTACGATCCTGATTGAATTTGTTGAGGATGTGACTAAACACATTGATGAAGGTAGAGCAGTAGATGTAGTGTATATGGATTTCAGCAAGGTATTTGACAAGGTACCCCATACAAGGCTTATTGAGAAAGTAAAGAGGCATAGGATCCAAGGGGACATTGCTTCGTGGATCCAGAACTGGCTTGCCCACAGAAGGCAAAGAGTAGTTGTAGACGGATCATATTCTGCATGGAGGTCGGTCACCAGGGGTGTGCCTCAGGGATCTGTTCTGGGACCCCTACTCTTCGCAATTTTTGTAAGTGACCTGGATGAAGAAGTGGAGGGATGGGTTAGTAAATTTGCTAATGACACAAAGGTTGGGTGTGTTGTGGATAGTGTGGAGGGCTGTCAGAGGTGGGACATCGATAGGATGCAAAACTGGGCTGAGAAGTGGCGGATGGAGTTCAACCCAGATAAGTGTGAGGTGGTTCATTTTGGTAGGTCAAATATGACAGAATATAGTATTAACAGTAAGACTTGTGGCGGTGTGGATGATCAGAGGGATTGTGGGGTCCGAGTCCATAGGACACTCAAAGCTGCTGTGCAGGTTGACTCTGTGGTTAAGAAGGCGTACGGTGCATTGGCCTTCATCAATCATGGGACTGAGTTTAGGAGCCGAGAGGTAATGTTGCAGCTACATAGGACCCTGGTCAGACCCCACTTAGAGTACTGTGCTCGGTTCTGGTTGCATCACTATAGGAAGGATGCGGAAACCATAGAAGGTGTGCAGAGGAGATATACAAGGATGTTCCTGGCCCGAAACATCGACTGTACCTCTTCCTATAGATGCTGCCTGGCCTGCTGCGTTCACCAGCATTTTTTGTGTGTGTGGCTTGACAAGGATGTTTCCTAGATTGGGGAGCATGCCTTATGAGAATAGGTTGAGTGAACTCAACCTTTTTCCTTGGAGTGACGGAGGATAAGAGGTGACCTGATAGAGGTGTATAAGATGATGAGAGGCATTGATCGTGTGGGTAGTCAGAGGCTTTTTCCTCCAAAGCACGAGAGAGCACAGTTTTAAGGTGCTTGGATTTAGGTACAGAGGGGATGTCAGGTGTAAATTTTTTATGCAGAGAGTGGTGAGTGCATGGAATGGACTGCTGGCGACGGTGGTGGAGGTGGATACAATAGGGTCTTGTAAGAGACATCTGGACGGTCTCATAGAGCTCAGATTGGAGGCTAGAGCCAATTTCGTTCACTCTCTGCGATGTTCACTCCTCTCTCCAGGGTGCCAGAGCCTTTCACAGTTTCACTGTTTCGTTAATTTAAATGTCGGCCCAGATAGACTGAAAAGACAGGATGTTGGGATTGCTCTTTCACTCTTCTCTCAGTAGCCTGATAAGTGAGGCTTTGGGCCTACTCTGGGCTGCTCTGGGGTTCGGACCTGAGTACTCAATTTTGGTTCGGTGTGGTGTTGTTTGCTTCAATTGATGGCCCGATTTGTGTTTTATTTCCTTTTCCCTTGCACATCGAGTGTTGGTCTTTTATTTATTTTTCCTTTAATTAGGTTCTTTTGGGTTTCTTGCTTTGTGACTACAAACAAATCTTAAGGTGTATAAATTATACATTCATTGATAATAAAGGTACTCGAATCTTGAATTTCCTCAGAATGCTCTGGTTTCCTCCCACGTATTCCAAAGACGTATGGGTTTGGGTTAGGGTTAAATATTTCACCCTTCATCTTTAACAATTAAAACAAAATGTAGATGAACTAAAACTGAGCATACAATAGATTTCAAAGCTTTGTATAACTCAGGGAGGTTACAGAGAAAGGGAGGGAGGGAGTGATAGAAGAACGTGGAAGCAGGGATGAGGATTTTAAAAAGGAAGCATTGACCAGATGGGGCTAAACATGGGAAGCTGGTGGGAAATGGAACACAAACAGCAAAATTCCAGGGAATGCACGATAAAGCAGTTTACCTGTTTCACGTTTCAACCTGATCTGCCCTCTATGTATCACCTATCAAAGCAAAGGAAGAATTATACAAAAGGATTAAGGGTCAACCCTATTCGCCATCTACATCTACATGTATTAAGAATTTGGTGTGGAGTGTTAGTGAGAGATGCAACAAAAAACAACAATATTCATTAATTATAAAGGATAATGAATTATACAGAAGACTAAAGGGCATAGGAGCAGAATTAGGCCACTTGGCCCATTGTGTCTGCTCTTCCACTCCATCATGGCTGATATATTATCCCTCACAGACCCACTTTCATGCCTTCCCCCCATAACCTTTGACGCCCTGACTAATCAAGAACCTGTCAACCTCTGCTTTAAATATACCCAATGACTTGGCCACCACAGCTGTCTGAATTCTACAGATTCGTCACCCTCTGGCTAAAGAAATTCCTCCTCATCTCTCTTCCAAATGGATGTCCCTCTATTTGGAGGCTGTTCCCTTGGCTCCCTGTCTCCCCCACCATAGCAAATATCCTCTCCACATCCACTCTATCTAGACTTTCCTATATTCAATGATATTGCCCCTCCCCCATTCTTCTAGACTCCTGCAAGTACAGGCCCAGAGCCGTCCCAAAAGCTCCTCAGGCATTAACCCTTTCATCCTGGAATCATTCTCATGAACCTCCTCTGAACTATAAAAATGTTAGAAGTACAGATATGGAATGAAATGTTTATAAATGCAAGCATTTAGAGGCAGAATCAATCGTGTCTTTTAAGAGACTCTTAGATAGGTACATGGAGCTTAGCAAAATAGAGGGCTATGCGGTAGGGTAACTCTAGGCAGTTTCTAGAGTAGGTTACATGGTCGACATAACATTGTGGGCCTGTAATGTGCTGTAGATTTCTATGTTTCTATGTCTTTATAAATTGCATTATAAAAAGCAGTTTGCAGTGCAGTGCAGATAGAGGGGGTTGCAGGGGGCTAACTGGAACAGTTGATCAGATGAACTGCTTGGGGGTGAGGGGAGAACTATTAAGATGGTGTAAAGTTTTTGTTATAATAGCTCTATAGTGCTTTCCAGAAAGGAACTTTTGAAAAAGGCAATTTTCTGGGTGGGTATTATCTGCAATGATTTTCCACTTCTTCGTCCTGGACAAATACTACAGGCCCTGCCTAAACATACAGTACTATGCCCAAGGCTTTTACACAGTATTATACATTATGTCTTTCCAGTTACTAAATAACACTTAATACTACTAACTTGACCTAAAGCGAAGAACTCTTATTTCCGTTTCCCAACCACCTTCCTATTTTAACCAATATATAATACTGTACAAAAGTCGTAGGCATGTTAGCTGTGCCTGAGACCTTTGCACATGACTGTATATCTAAAAATATGCATATACCTATAAAAAATAACCAGCCTATACATTATAATAGACAACTTGTCTACAATTTGATTCTGCCTGGCTATTGATCCCACAAATTTATTAATACTGTCTCCTGATCAGCTTTTCCTCACCTTCACTTCTCATGTACATTTTGATCACCACCAGCAATACTTGATATTCAACTGTACTCTACAGCTTGAGTTCTGCCCTGCCTTGCTATTTTCAGATGAAATTCTGAGCCTGATGTTTCACTTCACCATTTATCTAAAGGTTTCTATCCATTGTGGCTGTGATTCATCTCGCTTAACAAATTGTTTGTTACAATGATGAATAACCGAACAATAACCAACTCCTCATATTCCTTCCAGGTAGCCTCCAGCCTAGAGGCATGAACATCATTTTCTCTATCTTCCGGCAATTATTCCCCTTCCCCATCACTTCTTCAATTCCCCAGCCTGACTCCTCTATTATCCCTCACTTCTCATCACCTGCCTATCACCTCCCCCTGGTGTCCCTCCTCCATCCATTTCTCCTAGGGTCCACTCTTCTCTCCTATCAGATTCCTTCTTCTTCAGCCCTTTGCCTTTTCCACCTATCACCTGTCAGCTTCTTACTTCATCCAGCCTCCCCCACAAGCACCTGGTTTCACCTGCCAGCTTGCATTATTTATCCACCCCCCACCTTCTTATTCTGGCATCTTTTTGCTCCTTCCATTCCTGTCCTGATAATGGTCTTGGCCTGAAACATTCAATGTTTATTCCTCTCCATAGATGCTGCCTGACCTGCTGAATTCCACCAACCGATGTTGTAGTATGCAACTACTAAAATGGGGTAAGAAAAATTAGATGGATTTTATGATTATTATGTGTCTGATAACTCCAATATCCTGAGGTTCTATGTAGATATGAATGATTCAGGAACAGTTTCTTCCCCTTTGCCATTTGATTTCTGAATTGACACTGAACCCAGAAACACTACCTTACTACTTTTTAATTTGTATTTTGCACAACTTATTTAAATTAACTATTTAAAATATATATACCTACTGTAATTCACAGTTTTTTCTGTATTATTTTGTATTGCACTGTACTGCTGCCACAAACACAACAAATGCTGGTGATATTAAACCTGATTCTCATTCTGATACCCAATCAGGCAAGAGAGTTTCACTCTATTTATCTAATGATACAGAAATTGTGGGGTTAAGCACGACTTCCTTGATTTGCTATGTTTTTCTGCACACCCTCTACTTGTCAGTGTGAAGAATGAAATGCAGAAATCTTACTGCAAGCTATTTGTATAAATTGCTGCTGTCTGTAAAATATGTAGGCATTATATTTTCTCGTTCCCCTTGTGCTCGAATCTCTTGAAAAATAAAGAGAAAATGATCTGATCTTTTACTGAGTGAAGTGCAATTTTGTATTGTGCTTAGATAAAGAATATTTCAATGAAACACATAGGCAGCTATAACACATTTAACTTGAATTGTTGGAAGGATTTTGGCCAGAGCATCTTCCATTACAATTCTGACTCTGTTGTTAATACTGTAATCAGTAATTGAGTTCAGTTTTGTACTCAGTCATTGTAACATTATGAATCGCTCTTTTATGAACCTCATTGTCCCAGAACACATTCTACACAATCCAGAAAGCTACTTTCTGAGGAGGCTGAGGAGAGCTGTACTGTGCACATCCATACTCACTTCATTCTACAGATGTGCTGTAGAGAACGTCCTGACAGCCCTGTCGCTACACGGTAGAGAAATTGCACCGTGGTGGACAGGAAGGCTCCATAATGGGTAGTCAAAACTGCCCAACACTTCATTGGCACCAGCCTGCAGACCATCAGGGACTGTATACAGCAAGATTCAGGAAAAAGGCCAGTAACGTCATGAAGCATCCCACCCACCCTGCTCATGGACTGTTTGTCCCACTCCCATTAGGGAGGAGGCTTCATAGCATCCATGTCTGGACCACCAGATTCAAAAACAATTACTTTCCATAAGTAGTAAGGCTGATCAACACCTCCACCCACTAACTCCACCACTCCACACCCCCAACCACCACTACTTAATCATTTCCTGTCAGTCACCTTATCTACAGACACTCCTGTACCTAGCATTATGGACATACAATCAATTTACACATACATGCTATCTTATATACAGTATTTATAGTCTGGTTTTGTATTATTGTGTTCTTTATCTTCTTGTGACTTTTTTTGTGCTGCATCAGATTTGGAGTAACAATTATTTTGTTCTTCTTTACACTTGTGTACTGGAAATGACATTAAACAGGTTTGAATTCTTTTTTTCTGGAACTCTTATGTGACTGCAGAAGTACATGATGATGGAATTTACTAATGGTTTTGAAACAAGGTATTTTGTCATCATGAATCTTACTTCTGAGCAGAAGTTTCATAAGACCATAAGACATAGGAGCAGATTCAGTCCATTCGCCCATCAAGTCTGCTTCGCCATTCCATCATGGCCAATTTATTATCTCTCTCAACCCCATTCTTCTGCCTTCTCTCCACAACCTTTATCTCCCTGACTAAACCTATCAACCTCTGCTTCAAATATACTCAATGGCTCAGCTTCCACGTGTGGATGGTTTAGTTCACTTCAAAAGATTGCTGAAGATGACAAATAAAGTTTAATGCACAATAATCATTAAAATAGTCCATTCTGTGTTTCAGAAATACAGTTTTCAAAGATACGCTATCTGGAAAAAGAAGTTACTTTTAAAGTCTGTTTAATATAATTTTAACAAGAGCAGAGGAAGTCCAAAACCCCTCATAGAATGACTGGAAATCTGATTTTGCTACAGCTGACTTGCTGCCACAAGTCAAGTTCTGGTTGTCTAACACTGAGATTTTCAAGTAGGAACCCAAGACAAGAATACAAACAGTAGGAGTATATCTACTATCATTAGCATGCTGGAACCATAACAATGGAAAAGAAAATGTGGCAATATTTTCTTAAAGAAAAATATCTTTTAGCACCTCAAAGTCAAAGTAAATTTATTATCAAAGTACATAGTACCATATACTACCCAGAAATTAATTTTCTTGTAGGAATTTACAGGAAATAAAAAATACAATAGAATTTATGAAAAAAAACTTAACAAAAACCAATGTGAAAGACAAATTGTGGAAATAAAAAATAATAATACTGAAAACTTAAGTTGTAGACTCCTCACAAGTGAATGTGGACTCAGTTCAGAGTTGAGATGAGTGAAGTTATCCACATTGTTTTAGGAGCCTGATGGCAGTAGAGTAATAACTGTTCCTGAACCGGGTGGTGTGGGACCCAGGGCTTCTGTACCTCCTGCCCAATGGTAGTAGTAAGAAGAGAGCATAGCACAATTGTGGGCATGCTATGTTGGTGCCAGAAGCATGGCGATACTTGTGGTCTGCTCAGCACAATCATCGCTGATTTGATGTAAAAGATGTATTTCCCTGTATGTTTTGACATATATGTGACAAATGAAACAAATCTTTTATAATAATCTTTACTCTTTTACGTGTGATCAAAATACAGATTTCTCTAGATCGGGCGAGTGTTTTGTGGAAATGTCCCTTAATTGGTGTTTCAGCTCTTGCACTCTGAACCTATATTTAGAATTCCAATAATCTTGCATGTTTTATCTTCATTGTATTCTTAACCTGTCTGATCACTTTCACTACAAAATGACAACAGAAAATTGTTATGCTTTGGACTGATCACCAAGGGGTGTCAGAGGCTTCCAGGCTCTGATGCTGGTCCTCTCCTGATTATTAGTTGATTGTTTTCAGCTGTGTCTGATTGGAGTTATCGGTGCACCTGCGTTAGGGTGCATTTGTAGAAAAAGAAGGGGTTCATAGTTCAGGATGATGACATCTTGACAGAGCAGTGAAAGAGAGAGAATAAATTAGTTTGAAGTTGTAGAAAACAGTGGGGAGAGTACCATTAGGACAAAGGAAATGCTTGTGATAGGCTGAGGCTGGAAACAGATTGTACATGTTATTTGTTGTTAGGTTAATTGGGACAACTAAATTGTGAAAACAAATAAGGGAGTATAGAAAGTCATGAAATGCTGCTTTGATGGAATACACAACAGGTCACACTGTGCTAATGGAAAGAGCGAAAGTAAGCCAATATCAAAGAAGGGTGATTTTCACAACTGGCTGATTCTGATACCAGCAGAGAAAGTGAATTACTTAGAGTCGTAGAAAGAGCTGTGAGGTTGCAGTTCCATAAAACCCTGTTTAGACCATGCTTTGATATCGAATTCAGTTCTGCTCCCCTTATTATAGGGAGGATGTGAAAGATTTAGTGAGGGTGCAGACAAGATATACCAGGATGCTGCCTGGATTAGAAAGCATGTCTTATGAGGAAAGGTTGAGTGAACTAGGACTTTCCTCTTTAGAGTGAAGGAGGATGAGAGATGATTGATCCCACAGGAAATTACAATGCCACAGTAGCATTACAAGTGCACAGATATAAATGTTAGAAAAGGAGTAGAAAGAATAAAAGATAAGTTACCATAAACAGTCTAGTAGGAGAGGGTCATCACTACCCCAGCTATAGGTTGACTCATTATAGAGCCTAATGTTTGAGGGTAAGAATGACCTCACATAGCGCTCTTTGGAGCAGTGCAGTTGTCTTAGTCTATTGCCCAAAGTGCTCCTCTGTTCAGCCAAAGAGGGTGAGAGACATTGTCCAGAATTGCTAGGATATTCCATAGGGTCATTTGTTCCATCACAGCCTGCAGTGTTTCCAGTTTGACTCCTATAACAGAGCCAGCCTTTCTAATTAGTTTATTGAGCCTGTTGGCATCACTCGTATTGCCCCAGCACACCACTGCATACAAGTTTGTACTGGCAACAACAGATTGGTAGAACATGTGAAGGAGAAGCCTCCAAAGAACCTCAGTCTCCTCAGGAATATATCAATGCAGGCTTAGTCTTCCTAAAGTCCATCACCATCTCCTTTAATTTAGTAATGTTGAGCTGCAGATGATTCAGCTAGCAACATTTGACAAAGTCCTCCACTAGGGCCCTGTATTCATTCTCCCATCTTCCTTTTATACACCCAACTATTGCTGAGTCATCAGAGAATTTCTGCAGATGACATGACTCGGTGTCGTAAAGTCTGAGGTAAACAGGGTAAACAGGAAGGAAGCCAGTACAGTCCCCTAATTTGACAGAAGTGTGCAAGATAATAAGAGGCATAGATAGAATGGACAGCTGGATGATTTTTTCCCCCAGGATGAATAGAATAATAGAGTCATAGAGCACTACAGCACAGAAACTGGCCATTTGGCCCATCTAGTCCATGCTGAACTATTAATCTGCCTTGTTCAATTGATCTGCACCTGGACAGACCATAGTCTCCCATACCCCCTCCAATCTATGCATCAATCCAAATTTCTCTTAAATGTTGAAATTGAACCCACATCTACCACTTGTGCTGGCAGCTCGATCCACACTCTCGCCACCCTCTGAAAAAAGAAGTTCCTCCTCATGTTCTCCTTAAACATATTACTTTCACTCTTAATCCATGACCTCTGATCATGGCTGTTACTAGTGAACTGGTGAATACAAGAGCGCATAATTTAGAAGTAATTGGAGGAATGTATGGGGATATGTCAGAGATACGTTTTTGCACAGGATTGGTGACATATGCACTTAGATTTTAAAAAAGTTACTTTGAACTTTGGGTGCATGGAATGCCCTGCAATGGTTGGTGGGAGAGGAAGATACATTATGGATATATAAGAAGCCGTTAGACAAGCACGTGGATAATAGAAAATAGAGGGCTATGTCAGAGGGAAGGGTTAGATTGATGTTAGAGCAGGTTAAAAAGTCAGCACAACATTCTGGGCCGAAAGGCCTGTACTGTGTTGTGATATTCTATATTCTATTAAATATTGATTATTAAAGGCTGCAGTGTGCTCAGTCAGAAGATGAGATGCTGTTCCTCAAACTTCTAAATTTCACAGATCTGAGTGTGATTAGGACGGAGAAATAAACTGACGGGCAAGAAGGAGGTCTGGGTTTTATCTGTAGTCTAAACACATGGTCAAGGCTTGAATGTGTTGTGGAAAGCAATATGTTTTTTTAAATTTAAAGGTATGTGTGCTTTAATTTAAAGTGTGTTTTTGCATATATATCTTTGTTGTAATAGTGTAGTCACTGAGTACAATATTACAACAATATTACACTGAGGGCACATGTTAGCAATGCAGTTAGCCCGATGGTATTACAACTCAGGGCGTTTGGCAGTTTGGAGTTCAATCTAGCACCTTTCTGTAAGGAATCTCTGAACATCCTCCCTATAGAATGCATGGGTTTTCTCTGGGTCCTCTGGTTTCCTCCCACAGTCCAGAGTTGTACTGGTAGGTTAACTGGCCATTGTAAATTGTCCTGTGATGAGGCTGGGGCTAATTGGGTTTGTCAGGGGCTGCTGGGTTGCTAGGCTCAAAGGACTGAAAAGGCCTTCTCTGCTAAATACACAAATAGTAAATAAGTTGGCACTATATAAATAAAGCACATGTTTAATTGCAATAATATGTGTATATACCCTGCAAACCCTCTGTTTCTGCATTCTTTTAAAATTGTTACAACATAAATCTGCCCTTCCTTATTCTTCCCACTGAAATGCAGCATTGATTTCTGTTAATTTGGGATATGTTCACCTATCCCATTGAACTGATTACACCCAGGTGCAGTCCATTTCTGTAAATCAATTAATTTTATTATTTCTCTTCTCATTTTCATTTAAGAGTACTTAAAGGCAAAAAGTTCCACATTCCAATCATTTCTGTTATAAATATTTTTTACTTCTACACGTTCTTACCATAATATTTTTAAATATTTTATTTCAGAGTTACAGTGCAGAGCAGGCCCTTCCAGCCCAACGAGCCATGCACTGATTTAACTCTAGGACAACTTACAATGACAAATTAATGTACAAACCAGTAAGTCTTTGAATGTGGGAGGAAATCAGAGAAGCCAGAGGAAATCAATGTGATCACGAGAGAATGTACAAAATCCTTACAGACAGCTCCAGAAAAGAACTCCAAACTCCAAACATTATCATGGTGCACACAATATTGTTTCTACCAACGAACACTATTACATCTTGGTGGGAGTTCTCTCTATAAATATGCACCTTTGACCATTAATGCTGAGAAACGGCAAGTTCCTATTTTTCAACCGAGAGTGGTGGGTGTCTGGAATGCCCAGCCAGGAGCAATAGTGGAGGCAAATATGAGAGAGGTCCATTGTTCAAAGTTCAAGGTAAATTTATTATCAAAGTACATGCAGTATATGTCACTAAATAATACCCCGAGATTCATTTTCTTGCAGGCAGTCACAGTAAATGTAAAGAATCACAAAAGAATCAATGAAAATCGCACGTGACAAAGAGTGACAAGTGACCAACGTCAAAAGACAACGTCAAAAAAAAGGCAAGCAGGAAGACAGTGAACTTTTGGTCTAATAAATGTTCAAACAGGGTGACGCACAATCAAGAAGCGTGTTAGATTAGGGAGGGAAAAGAGAAACACACACACACACAATTGAAGAAATGCAAACACCTGAAGATACAATGACGTACTGAAAGCGGTTATTAAAAAGTACCCTCAACTGGAAAACTACCGGTAGTGATAATATTCATAATTATTGGTATAAAAAATTTACTTGCCTTCATCTGTACCTATTAATACATATCAACAATTTTCTTAAAAGTCCTGAAAAAGTGCCAGAATTTTTGACAGAAAGTAAAACATACCTTACCCAAAGGAGACATCACAAATGATCCATCAAAATATCATGCTATTACATGTTTACAAACTATATTTAAAATTGTAACATCATGTACCTTGCAACTAATCACCACTCACTTAGATATGCACAATGTATTTACAGAAGAGCAGAAAGGATGCCATTAGGGTATGAAAGGATGTAAAGAACAACTGATAACAGATTCCAAAATTATATATCAAACCCAGTGGAAAAGCATAAATCTTTCATGTTATTATATTGACTACCAAAAAGCATTTGATTCTGTCCCAACTCATGGTCAATAGAAGTTTTTAATATTTATAAACTGCACCCAATACTTGTGAAATTGCAACAACGTCAGGTGAAGCATTGATATAGTATAATCACTCTATATATTAATAACCAAAGAAGAACAACCACTGTCCAGGTATTTTCCAGGATGACTCTCTAAGCCCACTATGGTACTGTCTAACTTTAAACTTGCCCTCTAATTTAATGAATTGAATGAAAATAGGGTCATTCAGATCAGAAGCTGCCAAACAAATTATACCTTGGCACCTTCTGTACAAAGACGATTCGAAATTATTTGCTCCTTCATCAGTAAAGTAAAGCAATTAATTCAAATAGTAGAGCTATTTTTGAAAGATATAAATGTGAACTTTGGACTGGATGAGTGCAGAACATTGAACATGAAGAAAGTTGTAGTCGAGCTAGAAGAATATAAAACAGAGCAGCAGGATACAATACAACCGACGGATGAATATCAAACATGTAAGTATCTGGGACATCACCAAACAAAGAAAATAGATCATAGTGAGATAAAGGCAAAACTTTCAAAAGAATTTACTTCAAGGCCTAAGAAAATCTGCCAAACAGAGCTCAATAGTAAAAATATAACAAAGGCAATAAGCACTTTTGGTGTAATATCTTATTCTCAAACCGATCTGGAAAATTTACAAAGAAAAATAAGAAATGAAATGAAAAATGTAAAAAATACCAAGAGAAACCAGAAACAATCTAAGTTATTCCAGGATCCTGCAGAAGCTTAATTCAATCTGATTACTTAATCAGGCGCAATCGAGTGGCAAACATTATTCACCAAAATCTTGCTTTAAAATCCAAACTTATTAAAAAAGAACTTACCTTACTTTACAAGCCTGATCCAGTTTTAGAGTCAGAGTCCTACAAATTATATTACAACTGATCCATTATTACAAATAGACAATCCATAATAACCATCTGGATATACTATTACAGGATAAACAAGCAAGAACAACTTACTTAATAGATATAGCAATTCCAAATAAACATGACATAACAGAAATCAATAAGTGAAGATCTCCAGAAATATGCGGAATTAAAAGAGGAAATTGAAAGACTATGGAACATGAAAAAGGTATACATTGTCCCAAGAGTGATATCTACAACTGGTATCATCCCGAAGTCACTACACAATAGCATTAAACAATTAGGCCTACTCTGCATTATCTATGTAAATCTCCAGAAAGCCACAATACTAAACACAACTAGAATAATCTGAAAGTTCCTAACAATTGAGAAATGAGTGTGCTTGGCTATGCTCGTACCTCAGGTTTTACCAGCTTGAGCTGAGGAAAAAAAAATAATAATAATAAATAAGCAATAACCATAACCATAGAACCATAGAAACTACAGCACAGAAACAGGCCTTTTGGCCCTTCTTGGCTGTGCCGAACCATTTTCTGCCTAGTCCCACTGACCTGCACACGGACCATATCCCTCTATACACCTCCCATCCATGTATCTGTCCAATTTATTCTTAAATGTTAAAAAAGAACCCGCATTTACCACCTCGTCTGGCAGCTCATTCCATACTCCCACCACTCTCTTCGTGAAGAAGCCCCCACTAATGTTCCCTTTAAACTTTTCCTCCCTCACCCTTAACCCATGTCCTCTGGTTTTTTTCTCTCCTTGCCTCAGTGGAAAAAGCCTGCTTGCATTCACTCTATCTATACCCATCATAATTTTATATACCTCTATCAAATCTCCCCTCATTCTTCTACGCTCCAGGGAATAAAGTCCTAACCTATTCAACCTTTCTCTGTAACTAAGTTTCTCAAGTCCCGGCAACATTCTTGTAAGCCTTCTCTGCACTCTTTCAACCTTATTTATATCCTTCCTGTAATTTGGTGACCAAAACTGAACACAATACTCCAGATTCGGCCTCACCAATGCCTTATGCAACCTCATCATAACATTCCAGCTCTTAAACTCAATACTTTGATTAATAAAGGCCAATGTACCAAAAGCTCTCTTTACGACCCTATCTACCTGTGACACCACTTTTAGGGAATTTTGTATCTGTATTCCCAGATCCCTCTGTTCCACTGCTCTCCTCAGTGCCTTACCCTATATGTTCTACCTTGGTTTGTCCTTCCAACGTGCAATACCTCACACTTGTCTGTATTAAACTCCATCTGCCATTTTCCAGCCCATTTTTCCAGCTGGTCCAAGTCCCTCTGCAGGCTCTGAAAACCTTCCTCACTGTCTACTACACCTCCAATCTTTGTATCATCAGCAAATTTGCTGATCCAGTTTACCACATTATCATCCAGATCATTGATATAGATGACAAATAACAATGGACCCAGCACTGATCCCTGTGGCACACCACTAGTCACAGGCCTCCACTCGGAGAAGCAATTCTCTACTACCACTCTTTGGCTTCTTCCATTGAGCCAATGTCTAATCCAATTTGCCACCCATAAGAATCAAGAACATGAACTATAGAGTCCCTAAAAGTGCATACATAGATTGTTGAGTCAGTTCAATGTTGGGTGACTGAAGTTATCCGCTCTGGTTCAAGAGTCTGGTGGCTGAGCGGTAATAACTGTTCCTGTCCCTGCTGGTGTGGGATCTGAGGCTCCTGTGCTTCCTTCTTGATGGCAGCAGTCAGATGAGAGCACAGCCTGGATGGAGGGGGCTCTTGATGATGAGTGCGATGATGCACTGGGCTGTTGCCACCACCTTTTGTAGGTTTTGTTTTCCATTCAAGGGCATTGGTATTCCCATACCAGCCCGTGATACAGCCAGTCAGGATATCCTTCACTACACATCTATGGAAGTTTGCCAGAGCTTTAGACGACATGCCGAATCTTTTCAAACTTCAAAGACTGTAGAGGTGCTGCCATGCCTTCCTTCTAATGGCACTTACATGGTGGAGCCAGGACAGATCCTCTGAAATGATAACACTGAGGAATTTAAAGTTGCTCACTCCCTCCACCTCTGTGATGCTGATGAAGACTGGCTCATGAGCCTCTACTTTCCTCCTGTTCAGCTCCTTGGTCTTGTTGACATTAGCGAGAGGTTGTTGCTTCTATAATCTGAGTCGTCACCACTTCTTATTCAGCCCACGACAGGGGTGTCATCAGCAAGCTTAAATATGCCATTGGAGCTGTATTTAGCTGTACAGTCATGACTACAAAGCAAGTAGAGCACACAGCCTTGTGGTCCTCCTGTGCTGATGGAGATGTTGTTGCCAAGTGAGCTGAATGGGTTGTACAAGTGAGGAAATCACATATCCAGTTGCACAAGGAAGTATTGAGGCCAAGGTCTTGGAGTTCATTGATTAGTTTTGAGGGGATGATGGTACTGAGTGCTGAGTTATAATCAATAAAGAGCATCTTGATGTATCTTCACTGTCTAGGTGTTCCAGAATTGTGTGAAAAGCCAATGAAATAGCATCTGCTGTCGACCTGTTGCTCCAGTAGGCAAATTGGAGCAGATCCAAGTCGCTTTCACACAGGAGCTGATATATTTCATCACCAACCTCTCAAAGCACTTCACTGCAGTGGATGTAAGTGCTACTGGATAATAATCATTGAGTCAGGTTACCAAGTTCTTCTTAGGCACTGGTATAATTGAAGCCTGCTTGTTCTTAGATAGACACATGAATGTGAAGGAAATAGAACATTGTGTAGGCAAAAGGGAATTACTTAACTGGACATTTGATTTTTACTTTAATGAATTTGGCACAATATTGTAGACTGATTTCCTTTGTTGTACTGGTCTATTCTCTATGTTCTTTATTTTATATGTTCCTTAAGATTGTCATAGCCAAGGGAGGCAGAGGGGATAAGTTCACAATGCCTCTTAAATGCTCCCAAAGGTGTACCTCTCAAATAGACTCTGAAAACCAAGTCCAGCTCCTGGCCTTCATGTGTGTCTTAGCTAATAAACCTGGTGGAACTATTTCTACTAAACTGGAGAAGGGGCAAGGCAAGTTAGGGGCACTTTAAAACCGATCACTTTGGGCAGATGGGGCTCATCAGCGGCTCGTCTAGGAGAGGGAATGCTCTGATCTCAAACCTCTGCTGCCTTGCAGTTAAGCACACTCACAGGGGAGGTTTCAGGAATAAACCCTGAGGGAAAAATCTGGAGTTGGAATCCCTAAGGCAGTCCTACATTGAGTTCAATGATGACTGGCGACTCCTGCAACATCGCTGGTGTCAAATTGTATCGGTCTTTGCAGTTCCTTTAGATTCATTAGATGCGCGGTGAGGGGGAGCCTGATACATGGCCAGTATACTTTCCATATCATACTGCCGTGGCTTGTGTACATAGGGCACAGCAACCAAGTGCCTACCTATATTTCTTATATTCTTTCTTTACATATATATTTTTTATTTCTGTTACACATTTGTACTAGTGTATAATTGTTATTAACGCCATTACATCCAGTGGTTCCCAACCTGGGCTTCACAAATCCTTTGCTTAATGGTATTGGTCCATGGCTTAAAAAAAGTTTGGGAACCCTGTACGTTCTCTAGTTAGATTGGCACCATTGACCTTATTCAAAGCTTTAAGAAAGACAGAAGTCTGATGGATTTGGACTTGGGCAGTATGGTAGTGTAGTTACACACATCAAAGTTGCTGGTGAACGCAGCAGGCCAGGCAGCATCTCTAGGAAGAGGTACAGTCGAAGTAGAAACGTCGACTGTACCTCTTCCTAGAGATGCTGCCTGGCCTGCTGTGTTCACCAGCAACTTTGATGTGTGTTGCTTGAATTTCCAGCATCTGCAGAATTCCTCGTGTATGGTAGTGTAGTTAGAGTAATTCTTTAGCTCGCCGGTGACTGAGTTTCACTCCTGCACTCCCTGCTCCCATCTGCTGACTGCAAGGAGTTTTGATGTTCTCCTCTGTGATTGTTTGTGTTTCTTCCGAGGGATCCAGTTTTCTCCCAGTTTCTAAAGACATATGAGAAAGGGTTAGTAAGTTGTGGGTGTGCTGTGTGGACACTGAAAACACAGAGACACTTGCGGACTGCCCTCAGTCCACCCTCGGATTGTGTGGGTTATTAACACAAATATGGTATGTTCTGATGTACATATGACAAATAAAGCTAATCTTTTAAAATGCTTACCAAGATGATCTTGAGTATTGAGAGCTCATTTCATGAAGGTGAGGTAGGAGGTGACAGAAGATAGGTCTAACTAGGGGAGGAGGGGGATGATAGACAGATGGGCAAGTGACACATTTCACTGTATGCTTGGATGTTTCGATATACTGTTTACAAGACAATTGCCTTACTCTGTGGCTGACCCAGTATGAGACAAGCTGGATTGCCTTCATCTGCCTCTGGACCAGTGTGAGATGTGGAACTGCTGTGTACTTGTTCTTGCAGAAACATGGCTACAGGACAACGTCCATGCACCATCAATCTTCAGGCCATGACACTCAAGGAATTGTGCTAATATCTTTTGTCTGTATGTGCTGCTGTAACTATATGTGCTGTGTGTGACTATATCTACCGTGCTTTGCATCTTGGCCCCAGAGGCCCCAGTTGCATTTAGCTGTATACATGTGACAGTTTGAATGTCAATTAAACTTGAACTTGAAATAAAGCTAGTCTTTATCCAGATACCTGGAAAAGGAGATGAAGTTTTCAAGCCTTTGGATAACACCTCGGCTACCTGTTTGGTGATTGTCTTGATGTTCCTTGTGTTTGCTGGAAGAAGCCAAAAGCTCAACAAGTGAGAATTTCCGTTACCTTGGTAACTAGAGACACTGCCATCTCCATACTTCTGTTTGTTTGCAGGTCTTGTGGAAGCAGATGGCAAAGCACCATTGCATTGTCCGTTAAACCAGAGTCTCTGAGACGGTGCTCCTTAGTCATTGCCAGCTACCAGTGACTGGGTAAGATATTGGCAAATCATGTATGCCACTTGTGCCATCTGTTTTTTTCTGGTATTCAGTAGCAGACCACCAAGAACAAGTCTGATACAGCAAGTTTCCTGTCAGTGTTATTGTATGAAGCTTCGATAATTCCGATCCCAATCCACAGAGGTGGACAATATGTGTGAAGAACACATGGTCTTATGGAATAACATGGTCAATTGACAATAACATTTCCCTCAATGTCAGCAAGATGGAAGAGACGGTCATTGACTTTAGGAAGGGGGTGGGAAGTGACACATATGTTCCAAAAAGTGATACATCAAAAAGCTGGCATCCATCATTAAGAACCCCCATCACCCAGGATATACCCTTTTCACATTACTGCCATCACAGAAGAGGTACAGGAACCTAAAGACACTACTCAACATTTTAGGAACAGCTTCTTCCCTTCATCCATCAGATTTCTGAACCCATGAACACAACCTCAGTATTTTTGCTCTCTTTTTGCACGACTTATTTAATTTATATATTTCTTATTGTAATTTATAGGTATATTTTATGTATTGGACTGTACTGCTGTTGCAAAAACAACACATTTCACAACATATGGCAGTGATAATGACCTGATTGTGATTCTGATTCTGTTCTTGTTCAATTCAATGGGCCTGAGGTTGTGATTGTTGAGAGCTTCAAGATGTTCGGACTGAACGTAACTAATAGTTTGTTTTGGTTGAAACGGATAGACTACATGGACAAGAAAACTCACCCAAATCAGAATCAGAACCATGTTTAATAGCAATGACATGTGTCATAAAATATGTTGTTTCACAGCAGTGTATCAGTGCAATGCATAAAAAGATATTGGGAGTATATTAAGAATTTATAAAACAAATAGAGCAAAAAGAGAGAAGATAGTGAGGTAATGCACGCAAAAATGCTGGATGAACTCAGCAGGTCAGGGAGCATCTGTGGAAATGAATAAACAGTCAACATTTCAGGATAAGACTCATTTATTGAACATAGAAAAATAGAATGCTACGCCACAGTACGGGACCTTTGGCCCCGGCATTGTGACAACCTTTCAACCTACTCTAAGATCAATATATATAATGTTAATTTAATTAGGTAGTGCAAGGTATATATATATACTTCTAAGGGTAATGGGGTGGAGATACGTCTCTACCAAAGGAGGTGTAAGGTTCTCCTTCCCTCCGCTAGACTGCAGGTCACCCTTGGGCAAGGTGTAGCACCTGCTTAGCACCTCCCTCCCCCACCCTCCCACCCTCAGATCAGAGTCATGTGAAGTCATGGGAACAAGTGGTGGACGGTTGTATGAGCAGCTGGTCCTAGTTATGTGAGCACTGATGCCAGGCAGACAATCTCTGAAGATTATTGATAACGGCTGGGGTCACCCATCTTGCAAAGGCACTGCCCAGAAGAAGACAATGGCAAACCACTTCTGTAATAAAATTTGCCAAGAACAATCATGGAAAGATGACATACAACTCAGCACATAATGACATATGATATATATACTTCTTACAAGAATTTACTGTTTCTGATTCCTATGTATTTAAATGCACTGCTGCCACATAACAGCAAATTTCACGACATATGCCAATGACATTAAACCTGATTCTAGTTCTGAAATAAACATTTCTGGTCTGAGATGTTTATTGCAAACAGATGTTGAAGCAATTTGTATAACATGCTTAGCCAATGTGTGGTGATTTCTCAATGTGTCCAGCAGTAGGACAAACCTTATTTTAAGAATCATCTATGTAGTGTTTCTTCATTCTCAAATAATTCAGAAGGTTTCAAAAGCAGATAAGTAACTCATCATGGGTATTTCTTTTAAAATGCTCCTGTCCTGAAACTATAGATGAAGACCATTTGGTTAAAAGGTCTTTGTGTTCATGAATTCTTTATGTTTTATACCTTGGAGATATTGGCAGATATCTGGTAAATTAATTAATCAACATACATTATTAACAGGACTTACACTTCTACCAGAGGCATGTAAGCTCCTGAAAACTTCTAATCTAAATGTGGAGACAGAAGAGACTACAGATAATCTTGAGCAGAAAAACAAACCGTATTACATATTTGGTGAAAAAGAGATAGCTGATGTTTTGGGTCAATCTATTAATACTGGAGGTCGACCAAAAACTCGAATCTTCTTCAGTCTCAGCAAATGCTGCCAGACTGCAAAGTACTGCCCACAATTGATTTTCTCACCTAAAATTTGGTGTGCAACCCTTAAAGTAGTACACCAGCAATATTATAAATATCACAAATGCTATGCAGTTGATATGAAGGCTTTTAATCTCCACAAAGGAAACCTTTGACCTTGTCTCCTAACTAAAGAAGTTTCCTGGGGAAAGTTAGGTCCTGTCAAGTTGCTGTACATCTTCAACATGAAGGTACAACTCCTTCTGAACATGGCATTTGTTATCAGTCTGATATGTGTCACTTCAGGGAGTGTTGTAAGCTCCCTGATGTGACATGTATCTCCTGGGCTTCTTAGAGGGATCCAACAGAAAGAATGCTTCATGCTGTGGTAACTATCCCTTATACAGGGCAAGGTGCTTTTGATCTAAATGGTTGTAGATATCATTCTGTAATTAAATGGATAAGTTCTGTACTTGCCTCCATGAACAAATACAGTGGATTCTGGTTAATTGAGACTCGTCGGGGCCAAAACATTTCAGCCTAATTAAACGGATGTGCTAATTAGCCAAAGTTTCATAGAAATAGTTAATCAGGCGTATAAAAAAAAATCAAACAACTGTTGAAATAAAGTAACAAAGTGGTGTCACACCACTTGAATCTGGCTGTTTCATAGGTTAATTGTTATCAGTGGAATGTTGTTATCTCTAGTCTGAGTATGAGACAACTATATTCCTTTGTCTTTCATTCATTCATTCATTCATTCATAGAACATAGAACAAAAAAAAAATTACAGCACATTACAGGTCTTTCAGCCCATGATATTGTGCTGACCATGTAGACAATAGACAATAGGTGCAGGAGTAGGCCATTCAGTCCTTCGAGCCAACACCACCATTCACTGCGATCATGGCTGATCATCCACTATCAGTATCCAGTTCCTGCCTGATCCCCATAACCTTTGATTCTGCTATCTTTAAGAACTCTATCCATCTCTTTCTTGAAAGCATCCAGAGACTTGGCCTCCACAGCCTTCTGGGGCAGAGCATTCCATACATCCACCACTCTCTGGGTGAAAAAGTTTTTCCTCAACTCTGTTCTAAATGGCCTACCCCTAATTCTTAAACTGTAACCTACTCTGTCTAGATTTTCCCTAGTGCTTAGCCCTCTATTTTTCGAAGCTCCATGTACCTATCAAAGAGGCTCTGAAAGGATCGTACTGTATCTGCCATTGCCGTCAGTGCATTCCACGCACCCACCACCATCTGTGTGAAAAACTTACCCCTGACATCCCCTCGGTACCTGTTTCCAAGCACCTTAAAACTATGACCCTCGTGTTAGCCATTTCAACCCTGGGAAAAAGCCTCTGACTATCTGCACGATCAATGCCCCTCATCATCTTATACACCTCTATCAGGTCACCTCTCATCCTCCGTCGCTCCAAGGAGAAAAGACCAAGTACACTCAACCTATCTCCAATCCAGGCAGCATCCTTTCTATCTTTCTATAGTTTCCACATCCTTCTTGTAGTGAGGTGACCAGAAATGAATACAGTAATTTTCTTTTATTCCTAATAACTTAAATAATAGTTAAGTTACTTAATAAAATGACCATAGTCACAAAGTTTTATGCCTCCTTGACTTCTAAAGAACCTACGGATCAATCCCACCAGATCAAATCATATGATGAAGTCAGTTAGATTTAGCAGTTGAATGATATTTATTTCAAATATACTTAAAGTACCAAGGATTCTGGTTAATTGGGCTGGGCTCATTAGTGCATCAGGGCAAATGCATATTGGGACAACTCTTAGAGAACAAAAACTCATCAAGAAAATAGATGGGATTCTCTTTGTTTAGAATTGTTATTTTTAGATTATAATCGGCACTATTGTGCCTTTTACCAAAATGCATTATCATACATTTCCCAACATTGTTTTCCATCTGCTACTTTTTTTGTCCATTCTTTTGTCTAAGTCCTGCTGCAATCGCATCACTTCCTCAGCACTACCTACCCCTCCACCTATCTTCGTATAATCCACAAACTTTGCCACAAAGCCATCAATTCCACTATCTAAATTATTGACAAACAATATGAAAAGTAGCAGCCCCAATACTGACCCCTGAGGAACACCACTAGTCGCTGGCAGCCAACCAGAAAAGGCCCCTTTTATTCATACTCACTGCGTCCTGCTTGTCAGCCATTCCTCTATCCATGCCAGTATCTTTCCTGTAAAGCCATAGGATTTTACTTTGTTGAGCAATTTCACGTGTGGCACCTTATCAAACGCCTTCTGAAAATCCAAGTAAATGACATCCACTGCCTCTCCTTTGTCCACCCTACTTGTTACTTCCTCGAAGAACTCCAACAGATTTATCAGGTAAGATTTCCCTTCACGGAAATCATGTTGATTTTGACTTACTTTATCATTAGTCTCTAAGTACCTTGAAACATCATCCTTAATAATAGACTCCAACACTTTCCCAACCACTGACATTAGACTAACTGGCCTATAATTTTCTTTCTTTTGTCTTCCTCCCTTCTTAAAGAGTGGAATGACATTTGCAATCTTCCAGTGCTCCAGAACCATGTTAGAATCAAGTGATTCTTGAAAGATCATGACCAATGCATCCACTATCGCTTCAGAAACTTCAGTCTCTCAGGACTCTGGGATGTAGTCCATCTCTCCCAGGTGACTTATCTGCCTTAAGACCTTCGAATTTGCCTAGCACTTTTCCATTTGTAATAGCAATAGTACTCACTCCTGCTCCCTGTCACTCACAGACCTCTGACACACTTCTAGTCTCTTCCACAGTGAAGACAGATGCAAAGTGCCCATTGTTCATCTGCCATTTCGTTATCCCCCATTACTACCTCATCAGCATCATTTTCCACTGGTCCAATATTAACCCTCACCTCCCTTTCACTCTTTATATAACTGAAAAAAAAATTGGTATCCTGCTTTATATTCATTTTTCATCTTTTCCCTTCCCATAGCTTTTTTAGTTGCTTTTTGTTGGATTTTAAAAGCTTCCCAATCATCCAACTTCCCATTCACTTTTGCTGTCTTCTACGCCCCTTCCTTGGCTTTTATGCAGTCCTTAGTTTCCTTTGTCAGTCAATGTTGCCTACCCCTGCCATTTGACAACTTCTTCCTCTGTGGGATATATCTATCCTACGCCTTGTGAACTATTCCCAGAAACTTCAGCCATCCCTTCTCTGCTATCATCCCCACCACTATCCTCCTCCAATCCATCTGGGCAAGCTCCTCTCTCATGCCTCTGTAATTCCCTTTATTCCATTGCGATATCGATACATGGGACTTTTACTTCTCCCTCTCAAGTAACAGTATGAATTCAATCATATTATGATCACTGCCTCCTAAGGGTTCCTTGACATTAAGCTCCCTAATCAGATCTGGGTTCTTATACAACACCCAATCTAAGATAGCCTTTCCATGATAGGCTCAAGCACAAGCTGCTCTAAAATGCTATCTTGTTGGCTTTCTACAAATACCCTCTCTTGCAATCCAACACCAACTTGATTTTCCCAATCCCCTTGCATATTGAAGTCCTCCACTACAATTGTGTTATAACCATAATATAGAAACATAGAAACATAGAAAATAGGTGCAGGAGTAGGCCATTTTTCCAGTTTCCTTTGCAATCTCAACTCCACACCTTGGCCACTATTTGGAGGCCTATATATGATTCCCATAATGTTTTTTTTACCCTTGCAATTTCTTAACTCTATCCTCAAAGGATCACCATTCTCTGATCCCTATGTCACCACTTTCTAAAGAGGTAATTCCATCTTTCAGCAACAGAGCCACACTGCCACTTTCATTTATTCGGTTACAGCGTGAAATAGGCCTTTCCAGCCCTTAGAGCTGTGTCGCCCAGTAACTGCCAATTCGACCCTGGCCTAATCACAGGACAATTTGCAACGACCAATTAACCTACTAACAGGTACATCTTTGGACTGTCAAAGGAAACCGGAGCACCCAGGGAAAACACACCCAATGGATATGAGACAACCAGAACTTCTTTGTCTTTGTCTTTTCTCTATGTTTGTTCTTTGGTTTTGTACCACTTTATAAAATGGTCATAACCCCCAAGTCTCGTGCCTCATTCTTCACTTCCAAAGAATCTCTGGATCCATTATCTCTGATCAGTAATCTGTACATACAGTATACAAGACAATCTTTTCACTGTATTCTGGTACAGGTGACAAAAACCAATGCCAATTCCAATAACAAAAGAATGGCGATATGTTCCCAAATCAAGCTGGGGTGAAACTTGCAGGAAAACCTGCAGTACAGTGCTGTAGTGGTTACCATAACACTTCAACACTTGAGTTTCAATTCCCCACTGCATGTAAGGAGTTTGTGCATTCTCCTTGTGTCTGCGTGAGTTTCTTCTGGGGGTGCTGCTTTCGTCCCACATTCAAAACGTGGACAGGTCAGGGTTAGTAGGTTGTGAGCACGCCATGTTGGTGCCTGAAGCATGGTGAAACCTTTGGGCTGCCCCCAGCACATCCTTGGACTGTGTTGGTCATTGACATAAAACAACATATTTTACCATATGCTTTCATGTACACATGACAAATAAAGTTAATGTTTAGTCTGCAAGTGGTAGTATATACAGGAGTCTGTTGTCCTTCTTCTTGACAGGTCTGGGAGCTGTTGTCGCAGCAGTCAAGGAAAGAAGTTGCAACGTGCTAGTGGTAAAGGGAATGAAATGTTTAGAATGGTTCATAGGGTGCCAATAGAGTAGGTTTCTCCTGGAAAGCGTTGAACTTCTTGATGTGGTTGGAGCTGCAGTCATCCAGGAAAGAGGAAGTATTTCACCACGTTCCTTGCTTAGACCATGCATCTGCTGTAAGGATGTGGATTAGTCACTCACCACAGGGCACTTGCAAAAACTCAAGGTAGTCAGGCAAAGTCAATAAGGGTTTTCAAAAGGGAAGTCATGTTTCACAAGTTTATAGGATATCATTAAAGGAATAATACGCTCTGTGGACAAAGGAGAATTGTAGTCCTTTTATTTAAGAGATACACATATGACTTCAATTACTGGTAGCTTCAGCTGGTGCCAGCCTTCACTGAAGAAATAATCTGCTGTGGATAAAGAGGAGACCATGAAAGCAGAACACTTAGATTTCCAAAAGGCATTCAAGAATGTGCTCGCTCAAAGGAAAATGAATTCATGATGTAGGAGGCAATTTAGTAGAGTGCACAGAAGACGAGCTGGCTAATATACAGTTGAAGTCAGAAGTTTACATACACCTTAGCCAAATACATTTAAACTCAGTTTTTCACAATTCCTGACATTTAATCCTAGAAACCATTCCCTGTCTTAGATCAGTTAGGATCACTACTTTATTTTAAGAAATGTCAGAATAATAGTAGAGAGAATGATTTATTTCAGCTTTTATTTCTTTCATCACTTTCCCAGCGGGTCAGAAGTTTGCATACACTTTGTTAGTATTTGGTAGCATTGCCTTTAAATTGTTTAATTTGGGTCAAACTTTTTGGGTTGCCTTCCACAAGCTTCTCACAGTAAGTTGCTGGAATTTTGTTCCATTCCTCCAGACAGAACTGGTGTAACTGAGTCAGGTTTGTAGGCCTCCTTGCTCGCACAAGCTTTTTCAGTTCTGCCACAAATTTTCTATTGGATTGAGGCCAGAAAATGATGTCAAGTCTGGTTCATCCTTGGGAGCAATTTCCAAATGCCTGAAGGTACCACGTTCATCTGTACAAACAATAGTACGCAAGTATAAACACCATGGGACCACGCAGCCGTCGTACCGCTCAGGAAGGAGACGCATTCTGTCTCCTAGAGATGAAAGTACTTTGGCACAAAAAATGCAAATCAATCCCAGAACAACAGCAAAGGACCTTGTGAATATGCTGGTGGAAACAGGTAGACAAGTATCTATATCCACAGTAAAACGAGTCCTATATCGACATAACCTGAAAGGCTGCTCAGCAAGGAAGAAGCCACTGCTCCAAAACCGCCATAAAAAAGCCAGACTACAGTTTGCAAGTACACATGGGGACAAAGATCTTACTTTATGGAGAAATGTCCTCTGGTCTGATGAAACAAAAATTGAACTGTTTAGCCATAATGACCATCGTTATGCTTGGAGGAAAAAGGGTGAGGCTTGCAAGCCGAAGAACACCATCCCAGCCGTGAAGTATGGGGGTAGCAGCATCATGTTGTGGGGGTGCTTTGCTGCAAGAGAGACTAGTGCACTTCACAAAATAGATGGTATCATGAGGAAGGAAAATTATGTGGATATATTGAAGCAACATCGCAAGACATCAGCCAGAAAGTTAAAGCTTGGTCTTCAAATGGGTCTTCAAATAGACAATGACCCCAAGCATACCTCCAAAGCTGTGGCAAAATTGGTTAAGGACAACAAAGTGAAGGTATTGGAGTGGCCATCACAAAGCCCTGGCCTCAATCCGATAGAAAATTTGTGGGCAGAACTGAACAAGCGTGTGTGAGCTGGAAAGGAGGGAATCTGATAGGAGTGAAGAGTGGACCATAGGAGAAAGGGAAGGAGGAGGGGACTCAGGGGAGGTTATAGGCAGATGAGAAGAGGTAAGAGGTAATAGAAGGAGAGTAGAGAGGGAGGGAAAATTATTTTTACCAGAAGGAGAAATCAATATTCATGCCTTCATGTTGGGGACCACCAAGGTGGAATATAAGGTGATGCTCCTCTGAGGGTGGCTTCATCATGACACAAGAAAAGACCATGGATTGATATGTTGGAAAGGGAATGGTAATCAGAATTAAAATACTTGGCCACCGAGAAGTTTTGCTTTTGGTGGATGGAGCAGAAGTGGTTGGCGAAGCAGTCCCCCAGTTTATGACAGATCTCACCAATGTAGAGGAGGCTGCAGAAAATGTGCAAGTGAAGTATTGCCTCATCTGGAAGGACTGTTTGGGGCTCTGAATGGAGGTATTGGAGGAGATGAATGGCAGGTAAATCTTGAATCTCTTGAATCCTTATAAAAAGTCTGACTCTGTTGTGTCTGGCCAATAACAAATCCAGTTTGGGACTTGACCCAATTTCATTTGCAATACTTGAAATGGAAGTTTTGTGAGGACTGATTTCACTCTAGGTCTCTGGTAGATAGCAATCAAATTGTTTGAATAGGGACATTTCCTGATTGGATTTTGGATAGTGATCGGAGTGGTATATTCAGAGAAATAAAAATGTGTCATGAAGAGACTCTGTTGATGTTGAAAATCCAGAGCAACACACACAAAATACTAAAGGAACTCAATAAATCAGGCAGCATCTATGGAAAAGTATTAACAGACAGCATTTCAGGCTGAGACTCTTCATCTGGACATTTTTTGCTCTAAAATCATTTGAAATGGTCAAATGGCTGGTGCTGAGAAATGGAGCATAATGCCAAAATAAAAATCTGGTCAAATATTTGCTCTAAGTATGTATTTAGAGATACTGCATGGTACAGGCCCTTCCAGTCGAATGAGCCATACTGCTCAGCAACTCATCATGATGAGTATGATATTTGTGCCATCAGGTTGGAAGCTACCGAGATGGAATAGAAGATGTTGCTCCTTCACATTGAGGTTAAACTCATCATGGCACAAGAGAGGACCATGTTGGAATGGGAGTGGGAGTCATGATGTTGGCCTATTTTAACACTAGTCTTATCACTGGACAATTTACAGTAACCCATTAATCTACTAACTGAGTCATCCTTTGACTGTGTGAAGAAATCCACATGGTCACAGGGACAACGTTCGAACTTCAAACAGACAGCGCCGGAATTGAATTCCAAACTCCGGAACGCGCCGAGCTGTAATTGTGTCGCGATAACCACTGCACTACTGTGGTGCTCTAATGAACGACCTCAGCCCAAAACATTGACTGTTTATTCCTCTCCATAGATGCTGCCTGGCCTGCAGAGTTCCTCCAGCATTTTGTGTGTACTCTAGAGTTCCAGCATCTGCAGACTCTCCTGTGTTTATGAGATTCTAATGGATATGTTCGAACTCCAGCTGGCAAAACTGCGTAAGAATTGCAGTGTGTTTTTTTTAAGTACACCAGCCATTGCATTAAATATTCTGTTCAAATATGAATGACTTTCGGGTGGATTGTTTGTACATGCACATAGTCATGCAACACTATATATGGCAGGGTTTAGTAACTAGCTGATGTTGCAAACTAAACTTCACTGTTCTGTTTACATGAACATGACATTTTCTGGATATAATTGTATTCAGCAATTTAATATAGTCTCACTGTGGCAAAAAAAAAATATCAATTCCTGCTATAATGCCATGATGTTTTGTGTATAAATAGCAGGGTGATCAGCCTCCCTGAGAGAATAAAGAATGCCACGTGTCTAAATTCACTGTCAAAAATACATGTTCTGTATTTGAAATCACATCATGGTAAATTGGGGATAACTGCACAGAAGCACAAGGAGATCCTAAGAGCAGCCTTGACAGCTAAATGGGCAGAACATGTACACTGTGTGCTCTGCCCAGCCATTAATGGGAATTGCAGTAGAAATGGTATCTAAAGAACAGCTTTATTTTGAGGAGCTGGTGAATTAGGCATTCTCCCTTGGGCAGTATATTGCCGTTAAGTGGTTGAGTCCTATAAACAGAAATAAAGGAGGATTTTTCTACAACGAAATATAAGTCAATTAAATGAGGGTGTTGTCCATGGTGCTGAACTAGTGTTGCAGCCTATACCAGATCATGGTTGGCCCAGGCAATCAACTCCTCACCATGGTGTGGATAACACCACTCACCTCAACACTGAACTGATTACTGAACACAACCTTTCAATGACACTACTACAACTCACTTTCTCACTTATTTATTTATTATATATTTTTTGTATTTGCATAACTTGTCTTCTTTTGCACATTGGTTTTTGTAAATCTTTTTATATAGCTTCTATCGTATTCCTTTGTTCTGCAGTGGTTTCCTGCAAAAAATGAATCTCAAGGTAGTATATGGTGACATATTCATACTCTGACAATAAAGATTACAGTGGGATGTTGATAGGATGCAAAACTGGGCTGAGAAGTGGCAGATGGAGTCCAACCCAGATAAGTGTGAGGTGGTTCATTTTGGTAGGTCAAATATGATGGCAGTATATTATATTAATGGTAAGACTCTTGGTAGTGTGGAGGATCAGAGGGATCTTGGGGTCGGAGTCCATAGGACACTCAAAGCGGCTGCGCAGGTTGACTCTGTGGTTAAGAAGGCATACAGTACATTGGCCTTCATTAACCACAGGATTGTGTTTAAGAGCTGTGAGGTAATGTTGCAGCTATATAGGACCCTGGTCAGACCCCACTTGGAGTACTGTGCTCAGTTCTGGTCACCTCACTACAGGAAGGACGTGGAAACCATAGAAAGGGTGCAGAGGAGATTTACAAGGATGCTGCCTGGATTGGAGAATATGCCTTATGAGAATAGGTTAAGTGAACTCGGCCTTTTCTCCTTGGAGCGACGGAGGATGAGAGGTGACCTGATAGAGGTGTACAAGATAATAAGAGGCATTGATCATGTGGATAGTCAGAGGCTTTTTCCCAGGGCTGAAATGGGTAACATGAGAGGGCATAGTTTCAAGGTGCTTGGAAGTAGGTACAGAGGAGATGTCAGGGGCAAGTTTTTTATGCAGAGTCGTGAGTGTGTGGAACGGGCTGCCGGCAATGGTGGTGGAGGCAGAAACGATAGGGTCTCTTAAGAGAATCCTGGATGGCTACATGGAGCTTAGAAAAATAAAGGGCTATGGGTAAGCCTAGGTAGTTCTAAGGTAAGGCCATGCTCGGCACAGCTTTGTGGGCCAAAGGGCCTGTATTATGCTGTAGGTTTTCTATGTTTCTAAACTTACTTTGACTTCGAAGTTTAGAAATTTGTGGGAGTTGGATATTCATAAGTCCTTGAGTGCCATTTTCAACTATGGACTTTCATTACTACTAAATCATCAGGATGCTTCATTGAGTAGAGAAGATCAGATAGGAGGTCGAATAAATGATAAGTTGAATGCAAGAAGGTTGACTGTGACATCCATCAGTAGGGGACGCTCACCATCCAGGACATACCCTCTTTCCATTTCAACCACCATTTAATTGATACATAATTCCTCAACAACATAAGACCATAGGACATAGGAGCAGAATTTGGCATTTCAGCCCATCTGGTCAGCTCAGCCATTCAATCATGACTGATTTATTTTCCCTCTCAACCACATCTCTGCCTTCTTCTCATAATCAAAAACCTATCAACCTCTGCTTTAAATATACCCAATGACTTGTCTACCACAACTGCCTGTGACAATGAATTCCACAGATTCACCATGCTCTGGTAAAGAAATTCTTCATCATCTCTGCTCTCAATGATGCCCCTCTGCTCCAGACTTCCTCTGTACAAAGAGATTGCAATACCAAGTAGGTGGAAAAAACTAGACAAATAAACCTATCACTGAAGTAAATCCTTTCACTCTCACCCTCAATCTATGCCAATAATAATAAAAACAACATATGACAGTAATAGCAACACACACACACACACACAATGCTGGAGGAACTCAGCAGGCTAGGCAGCATCTGGTGCATCTCTGGAAAAGAGAACATTTCATATTTTGGGCCAAGACCCTTCATCAGATTAAAGTCTTGGGGATGACAGTTTTTCTGTTTTATATATACTGTATGAGGACCTTCTTTTTATTGAGTGGTTATGTATTAACCCATTGATTTCAAAGTAAATTTATAATCAAAGTACATATATGTCACCATATACAACCCTGAGATTCATTTTCTTTTGGGCATACTCGATAAATCCATAGAATAATAACCATCACAGAATCAATGAAAGACTGTCCAACTTGGGTGCTCAACCAGAGTGCAGAAGACACCAAATTGTGCAAATATAAAAAGAAAGAAATAATAATAAAAAAAAATAGATATCGAGAACATGAGATGAAGAGACCTTGAGAGTGAGACCAGAGGTTATGGGGACAGTTCAGTGGTGGGGTAAGTGAACATGAGTGAAGTTACCCCCTTTGATTCAAGAGTCTGATGGTTGAGGGGTAATGAGTGTTCCTGAATCTGGTGGTGTGAGTCCTGAGGCTTCTGTACCTTTTTCCTGATGGCAGCAGAGAAGAGAACATGGCCTGGGTGGTGGGGGTCCTTGATGGTGGAAGTTGCTTTCCTGCCACAACATTTTATGCCGATGTGCTCAATGGTTAGAAGGGCTTTACCCGTGATGGATGGAGCTGCAAGCAAAGAGTTGCCTCTTATCATCGCCATCTTGAAGATGCTCATCAAGAAATCAGCAGTGGAAAGGGTGTGCATTTTCAAGTTCCTGGATTTAAAAATATCTGAGGCCCAGCATATTGACGCATAAGAACATAAGAAATTGGAGCAAGAGTGGGCCACCTGGCCTGTTGAGCCTGCTCCGCCATTAAATAAGATCATGGCTGATCTGACCATGGACTCGTCTCCATCCACCAGCCTTTTCCCCCTAACCCTTAACTCCCCTACTATGCAAAAATGTATCCAGCCTTGTCACAATTACAAAGGTGGCATGTCAGCAGCTCGATTTCATAGGAGTTTGAGGAGACTTGGTATGTCACCAAAAACTCTCACAGCTCTCAAGTACTCTGCAATTTACTTATTTTTTTTTGTCTCTTGTTTCCCTCTCTGTATCAATGATCTGGATGATAATGTGGTTAAGTGGATCAGCAAATCTGCAGATGACACCAAGATTGGGGGTGTGGTGGACAGTGAGGAAGGCTGTCATGGCTTGTAGATGGATTTGCATCAGCTAGAAAAATGGACTGCAAAATGGCAAATGGAATTTAATGAAGACAAATGTGAGGTTTTGTCCTTAGGTGGGACCAGCCAGGGTAGGTCTTAAATAGTGAACTGAGGAGTGCGGTAGAACAAGGTGATCTGGGAATACAAGTACATAATTCATTGGAAGTGGCATCACCGGTAGATAGGGTCATAAGTAAATCTTCTTCCACATTGGCCCTCAAAAATTAGTGTATTGAGTACAGGAGATGGGATGTTATACTGAAGTTGTATAAGACATTTGTGAAGCCTAATTTGGAGTATTGAGGGCACCAATCTACATGAAAGATGTAAACAGGGTAAAAAGAGTGCAGAGAAAATTTGCAAGAATTTTGCTGTGTCCGGAGGACCTGACTTATAAGGAAAAATTGAATATGCTAGGGTTGTATTCCTTGGAGCATAGAAGATTGAGAGGAGTTTTGATAGAGGTATACAAAGTTATAAGAAGTATAGATAGGGTAAATGCAAGCAGGTTATTTCCACTGAGGTTGGGTGGGACTACAACCTGAGGTCATGGGTTAAGGATGAAAGGTGAGAAGCTTAAATGGAACTGTGGATACTTCTTCACTCAAAGGGTCATGAGAGTGTTGAAGGAGCTGCCAGCACAACTGGTCCATGTAAGCTTGATTTCAATAGTTCAGAGGCATTTGGATAGGTACATGGATAGTAAGGATATGGAGGGCTATGGTCCCAATGCAGGTCATTAGGGGTGGGCATTTTAAATGGTTTGGCATGATGGGCCGAAGGGCCGGTTTCTGTACTGTACTTCTCTATGATTCAAATTTCCACAGATGTGCTGTGGAGTGCATTCTAACTGGTTGCCTCACTGTCTGGTATGCAGGGCCCTCTGCAGAGGATCAGAAAAAGCTGCAGAAAGTTGTAGACTCAGCCAGCTCCATCACGGGCACTAGCCTCCCCAGCATCGAGGACATCCTCAAAAGGAAATGACTCAAACATTTGGTACCCATCATTTAGGTCCCACTCACCCAGGACATGGCCTCTTCTCATTAGTACCATCGAGGAGGAAGTACAGGAGCCTGAAGCCACACAGACAAAATTTTAGGATCAGCTTCTCCCACTCGACCATCAGATTCCTGCATGGACAATGAACCCATGCACACTCTCTCACTGTGTTCCTAATCATGGACAATGAACCCCTACACACTGTCTCACAGTGTTTCTAATCATGGAAAATGAACCCATACACTGTCTCACTGTGTTTCTAATCATGAACAATGAACCCCTACACACTCTCTCACTGTGTTTCCAATCATGGACAATGAACCCATACACACTGTCTCACTGTGTCTCTAATCATGGACAATGAACCCATCCACAATCTCTCACTGTGTTTCTAATCATGGACAATGATCCCAAACACACTGTCTCACTGTGTTTCTAATCATGGAAAATGAACCCATACACACTCTCTCACTGCGTTTCTAATCATGGACAATGAACCCCTACACACTGTCTCACTGTGTTTCTAACGATGGACAATGCACCCATACACACTGTCTCACTGTGTTTGTAATCATGGACAATGAACCCATCCGCACTCTCTCACTGTGTTTCTAATCATGGACAATGAACCCATACACACTGACCCACTGTGTTTCTAATCAAGCACAATGAACCCATAAACACTGACCCACTGTGTTTCTAATCATGGACAATGAAAACATAAACACTGCCTCACTGTGTTTCCAATTATGGACAATGCACCCCTACACACAGTCTCACTGTGTTTCTAATCATGGACAATGAACCCATACGGACTCTCTCACTGTGTTTCTAATCATGGAAACTGAACCCATACACACTCTCTCACTGTGTTTCTAATCATGGACAATGAACCAATACACACTCTCTCACTGTGTTTCTAATCATTGACAATGAACCCATCCACACTCTCTCACGGTGTTTCTAATCATGGACAAGGACCTCCTACACACTCTCTCACTGTGTTTCTAATCATGGACAATGAACCCATACACACTGTCTCACTGTGCTTCTAATCATGGACTATAAACCCATCCACACTGTCTCACGGTGTTTCTAATCATGGACAATGAACCCATCCACACTCTCTCACTGTGTTTCTAATCATGGACAATGAACCCATACACACACTCTCACTGTGTTTATAATCATGGAGAATGATCCCGTAAACACTCTCTCACACTGTTTCTAATGATGGACAATGAACCCCCACACACTGTCTCACTGTGTTTCTAATCATGGAAAATGAACCCATACACACAGTCTCACTGTGTTTCTAATCATGGACAATGACCGCCTACACACTCTCTCACTGTGTTTCTAATCATCAAAAATGACCCCCTACACACTGTCTCACTGTGTTTCTAATCATGGACAATGAACCCATACACACTCTCTCACTGTCTTTCTAATCATGGACAATGAACCCCTACACAGTGTCTCACTGTGTTTCTAACGATGGACAATGAACCCATACGCACTGTCTCACTGTGTTTCCAATCATGGACAATGAACACATACACACTCTCTCACTGTGTTTCTAATCATTGACAATGAACCCGTACACACTCTCTCACTGTGTTTCTAATCATGGACATTGAATCCATACACTCTGTCTCACTGTGTTTCTAATCAGGGAAAATGAACCCATACACACTCTCTCACTGTGTTTCTAATCATGGACAATGAACCGCTATACACTCTCTCACTGTTTTTCTAATCATGGACAACGAACCCGTAGACACTGTCTCACTATGTTTCTAATCATGGACAATGAACCCGTACACACTCACTCACTGTGTTTCTATTCATGGACAATGAACCCATACAGAATCTCTCACTGTGTTTCTAATCATGGACAATGAACCCTTCCACACTGTCTCACTGTCCTTCTAATCATGGACAATGAACCCGTATACACTCTCTCACTATCTTTCTAATCATGGACAATGAACTCGTACACACTGTCTCACTGTGTTTCTTATCGTGGACAATGAACCCCTACACACTGTTTCACTACGTTTCTAATCATGGACAATGTACCCGTGCACACTGTCTCACTGTTTTTCTAATCATGGACAACGAACCCGTACACACTGTCTCACTGTGTTTCTAAACATGGACAATGAACCCATACACAAACTCTTGCTGTGTTTCTAATCATGGACAATGAACCCGTACACACACTCTCACTGTGTCTCTAACCATGGACAATGAACCCATCCACAATCTCTCACTGCGTTTCTAATCATGGACAATGAACCCCTACACACTGTTTCACTGTGTTTCTAATCATGGACAATGTACCCGTACACACTGTCTCACTGTTTTTCTAATCATGGAAAACGAACCCGTACACACTGTCTCACTGTGTTTCTAATCATGGACAATGAAAACATAAACACTGCCTCACTGTGTTTCTAATCATGGACAATGAACCCATACACACTGACCCACTGTGTTTCTAATCATGGACAATGAACCCAAACAAACTGTCTCACTGTGTGTCTAATCATGAACAATGAACGCCTACACACTCTCTCACTGTGTTTCCAATCATGGACAATGAACCCATACACACTGTCTCACTGTGTCTCTAATCATGGACAATGAACCCATCCACAATCTCTCACTGTGTTTCTAATCATGGACAATGATCCCCTACACACTGTCTCACTGTGTTTCTATCATGGAAAATGAACCCATACACACTCTCTCACTGCGTTTCTAATCATGGACAATGAACCCATCCGCACTCTCTCACTGTGTTTCTAATCATGGACAATGAACCCATACACACTGACCCACTGTGTTTCTAATCAAGCACAATGAACCCATAAACACTGACCCACTGTGTTTCTAATCATGGACAATGAAAACATAAACACTGCCTCACTGTGTTTCCAATTATGGACAATGCACCCCTACACACAGTCTCACTGTGTTTCTAATCATGGACAATGAACCCATACGGACTCTCTCACTGTGTTTCTAATCATGGAAACTGAACCCATACACACTCTCTCACTGCGTTTCTAATCATGGACAATGAACCCATACACACTGTCTCACTGTGTTTGTAATCATGGACAATGAACCCATCCGCACTCTCTCAGTGTGTTTCTAATCATGGACAATGAACCAATACACACTCTCTCACTGTGTTTCTAATCATTGACAATGAACCCATCCACACTCTCTCACGGTGTTTCTAATCATGGACAATGAACCCATACACACTCTCTCACTGTGTTTCTAATCATGGAGAATGATCCCGTAAACACTCTCTCACACTGTTTCTAATGCTGGACAATGAACCCCCACACACTGTCTCACTGTGTCTCTAATCATGGACAATGAACCTATCCACACTCTCTCACTGTGTTTCTAATCATGGACAATGACCGCCTACACACTCTCTCACTGTGTTTCTAATCATCAAAAATGACCCCCTACACACTGTCTCACTGTGTTTCTAATCATGGACAATGAACCCATACACACTCTCTCACTGTCTTTCTAATCATGGACAATGAACCCCTACACAGTGTCTCACTGTGTTTCTAACGATGGACAATGAACCCATACGCACTGTCTCACTGTGTTTTCAATCATGGACAATGAACACATACACACTCTCTCACTGTGTTTCTAATCATTGACATTGAATCCATACACTCTGTCTCACTGTGTTTCTAACGATGGACAATGAACCCATACGCACTGTCTCACTGTGTTTCTAATCAGGGAAAATGAACCCATACACACTCTCTCACTGTGTTTCTAATCATGGACAATGAACCGCTATACACTCTCTCACTGTTTTTCTAATCATGGACAACGAACCCGTAGACACTGTCTCACTATGTTTCTAATCATGGACAATGAACCCGTACACACTCACTCACTGTGTTTCTATTCATGGACAATGAACCCATACAGAATCTCTCACTGTGTTTCTAATCATGGACAATGAACCCTTCCACACTGTCTCACTGTCCTTCTAATCATGGACAATGAACCCGTATACACTCTCTCACTATCTTTCTAATCATGGACAATGAACTCGTACACACTGTCTCACTGTGTTTCTTATCGTGGACAATGAACCCCTACACACTGTTTCACTACGTTTCTAATCATGGACAATGTACCCGTGCACACTGTCTCACTGTTTTTCTAATCATGGACAACGAACCCGTACACACTGTCTCACTGTGTTTCTAAACATGGACAATGAACCCATACACAAACTCTTGCTGTGTTTCTAATCATGGACAATGAACCCGTACACACACTCTCACTGTGTCTCTAACCATGGACAATGAACCCATCCACAATCTCTCACTGCGTTTCTAATCATGGACAATGAACCCCTACACACTGTTTCACTGTGTTTCTAATCATGGACAATGTACCCGTACACACTGTCTCACTGTTTTTCTAATCATGGAAAACGAACCCGTACACACTGTCTCACTGTGTTTCTAATCATGGACAATGAAAACATAAACACTGCCTCACTGTGTTTCTAATCATGGACAATGAACCCATACACACTGACCCACTGTGTTTCTAATCATGGACAATGAACCCAAACAAACTGTCTCACTGTGTGTCTAATCATGAACAATGAACGCCTACACACTCTCTCACTGTGTTTCCAATCATGGACAATGAACCCATACACACTATCTCACTGTGTCTCTAATCATGGACAATGAACCTATCCACACTCTCTCACGGTGTTTCTAATCATGGACAATGACCGCCTACACACTCTCTCACTGTGTTTCTAATCATCAAAAATGACCCCCTACACACTGTCTCACTGTGTTTCTAATCATGGACAATGAACCCATACACACTCTCTCACTGTCTTTCTAATCATGGACAATGAACCCCTACACAGTGTCTCACTGTGTTTCTAACGATGGACAATGAACCCATACGCACTGTCTCACTGTGTTTCCAATCATGGACAATGAACACATCCGCACTCTCTCACTGTGTTTCTAATCATGGACAATGAACCCATAAACACTGACCCACTGTGTTTCTAATCATGGACAATGAATACATAAACACTGCCTCACTGTGTTTCCAATTATGGACAATGCACCCCTACACACAGTCTCACTGTGTTTCTAATCATGGACAATGAACCCATACGGACTCTCTCACTGTGTTTCTAATCATGGAAACTGAACCCATACACACTCTCTCACTGCGTTTCTAATCATGGACAATGAACCTGCACACACTGTCTCACTGTGTTTGTAATCATGGGCAATGAACCCATCCGCACTCTCTCAGTGTGTTTCTAATCATGGACAATGAACCCATACACACTCTCTCACTGTGTTTCTAATCATTGACAATGAACCCATCCACACTCTCTCACGGTGTTTCTAATCATGGACAAGGACCTCCTACACACTCTCTCACTGTGTTTCTAATCATGGACAATGAACCCATACACACTCTCTCACTGTGTTTCTAATCATGGACAATGAACCCATCCACACTCTCTCACGGTGTTTCTAATCATGGACAAGGACATCCTACACACTCTCTCACTGTGTTTCTAATCATGGGCAATGAACCCATACACACTGTCTCACTGTGCTTCTAATCATGGACTATAAACCCATCCACACTGTCTCACGGTGTTTCTAATCATGGACAATGAACCAATATACATTCTCTCACTGTGTTTCTAATCATGGACAATGAACCCATACACACTCTCTCACTGTGTTTCTAATCATGGAGAATGATCCCGTAAACACTCTCTCACACTGTTTCTAATGATGGACAATGAACCCCTACACACTGTCTCACTGTGTTTCTAATCATGGACAATGAACCCATACACACTCTCTCACTGTGTTTCTAATCATGGACAATGAACCCATCCACACAGTCTCACGGTGTTTCTAATCATGGACAATGAACCAATATACATTCTCTCACTGTGTTTCTAATCATGGACAATGAACCCATACACACTCTCTCACTGTGTTTCTAATCATTGACAATGAACCCGTACACACTCTCTCACTGTGTTTCTGATCATGGACAATGAACCCATACAAACTGTCTCATTGTGTTTCTAATCATGAACAATGAACCCCTACACACGGTATCACTGTGTTTCTAATCATGGACATTGAATCCATACACACTCTCTCACTGTGTTTCTAATCATGGACCATGAACCCATACACACTCTCTCACTGTGTTTGTAATCATGGACAATGAACCCATCCGCACTCTCTCACTGTGTTTCTAATCATGGACAATGAACCCATACACACTCTCTCACAGTGTTTCTAATCATTGACAATGAACCCATCCACACTCTCTCACGGTGTTTCTAATCATGGACAATGACCGCCTACACACTCTCTCACTGTGTTTCTACTCATCAAAAATGACCCCCTACACACTGTCTCACTGTGTTTCTAATCATGGACAATGAACCCATACACACTCTCTCACTGTGTTTCCAATCATGGACAATGAACACATCCGCACTCTCTCACTGTGTTTCTAATCATGGACAATGAACCCATAAACACTGACCCACTGTGTTTCTAATCATGGACAATGAATACATAAACACTGCCTCACTGTGTTTCCAATTATGGACAATGCACCCCTACACACAGTCTCACTGTGTTTCTAATCATGGACAATGAACCCATACGGACTCTCTCACTGTGTTTCTAATCATGGAAACTGAACCCATACACACTCTCTCACTGCGTTTCTAATCATGGACAATGAACCTGCACACACTGTCTCACTGTGTTTGTAATCATGGACAATGAACCCATCCGCACTCTCTCAGTGTGTTTCTAATCATGGACAATGAACCCATACACACTCTCTCACTGTGTTTCTAATCATTGACAATGAACCCATCCACACTCTCTCACGGTGTTTCTAATCATGGACAAGGACCTCCTACACACTCTCTCACTGTGTTTCTAATCATGGACAATGAACCCATACACACTCTCTCACTGTGTTTCTAATCATGGACAATGAACCCATCCACACTCTCTCACGGTGTTTCTAATCATGGACAAGGACATCCTACACACTCTCTCACTGTGTTTCTAATCATGGACAATGAACCCATACACACTGTCTCACTGTGCTTCTAATCATGGACTATAAACCCATCCACACTGTCTCACGGTGTTTCTAATCATGGACAATGAACCAATATACATTCTCTCACAGTGTTTCTAATCATGGACAATGAACCCATACACACTCTCTCACTGAGTTTCTAATCATGGAGAATGATCCCGTAAACACTCTCTCACACTGTTTCTAATGATGGACAATGAACCCCTACACACTGTCTCACTGTGTTTCTAATCATGGACAATGAACCCATACACACTCTCTCACTGTGTTTCTAATCATGGACAATGAACCCATCCACACAGTCTCACGGTGTTTCTAATCATGGACAATGAACCAATATACATTCTCTCACTGTGTTTCTAATCATGGACAATGAACCCATACACACTCTCTCACTGTGTTTCTAATCATTGACAATGAACCCGTACACACTCTCTCACTGTGTTTCTGATCATGGACAATGAACCCATACAAACTGTCTCATTGTGTTTCTAATCATGAACAATGAACCCCTACACACGGTATCACTGTGTTTCTAATCATGGACATTGAATCCATACACACTCTCTCACTGTGTTTCTAATCATGGACCATGAACCCATACACACTCTCTCACTGTGTTTGTAATCATGGACAATGAACCCATCCGCACTCTCTCACTGTGTTTCTAATCATGGACAATGAACCCATACACACTCTCTCACAGTGTTTCTAATCATTGACAATGAACCCATCCACACTCTCTCACGGTGTTTCTAATCATGGACAAGGACCTCCTACACACTCTCTCACTGTCTTTCTAATCATGGACAATGAACCCATACACACTGTCTCACTGTGCTTCTAATCATGGACTATAAACCCATCCACACTGTCTCACGGTGTTTCTAATCATGGACAATGAACCAATATACATTCTCTCACTGTGTTTCTAATCATGGACAATGAACCCATACGCACTCTCTCACTGTGTTTCTAATCATGGAGAATGATCCCGTAAACACTCTCTCACACTGTTTCTATTCATGGACAATGAACCCATACACACTGTCTCACTGTGTTTGTAATCATGGACAATGAACCCATACGGACTCTCTCACTGTGTTTCTAATCATGGAAACTGAACCCATACACACTCTCTCACTGCGTTTCTAATCATGGACAATGAACCCCTACACACTGTCTCACTGTGTTTCTAACGATGGACAATGAACCCATACACACTGTCTCACTGTGTTTGTAATCATGGACAATGAACCCATCCGCACTCTCTCAGTGTGTTTCTAATCATGGACAATGAACCCATACACACTCTCTCACTGTGTTTCTAATCATTGACAATGAACCGATCCACACTCTCTCACTGTGTTTCTAATCATGGACAATGAAAACATAAACACTGCCTCACTGTGTTTCTAATCATGGACAATGAACCCATACACACTGACCCACTGTGTTTCTAATCATGGACAATGAACCCAAACAAACTGTCTCACTGTGTGTCTAATCATGAACAATGAACGCCTACACACTCTCTCACTGTGTTTCCAATCATGGACAATGAACCCATACACACTGTCTCACTGTGTCTCTAATCATGGACAATGAACCCATCCACAATCTCTCACTGTGTTTCTAATCATGGACAATGATCCCCTACACACTGTCTCACTGTGTTTCTATCATGGAAAATGAACCCATACACACTCTCTCACTGCGTTTCTAATCATGGACAATGAACCCATCCGCACTCTCTCACTGTGTTTCTAATCATGGACAATGAACCCATACACACTGACCCACTGTGTTTCTAATCAAGCACAATGAACCCATAAACACTGACCCACTGTGTTTCTAATCATGGACAATGAAAACATAAACACTGCCTCACTGTGTTTCCAATTATGGACAATGCACCCCTACACACAGTCTCACTGTGTTTCTAATCATGGACAATGAACCCATACGGACTCTCTCACTGTGTTTCTAATCATGGAAACTGAACCCATACACACTCTCTCACTGCGTTTCTAATCATGGACAATGAACCCATACACACTGTCTCACTGTGTTTGTAATCATGGACAATGAACCCATCCGCACTCTCTCACTGTGTTTCTAATCATGGACAATGAACCAATACACACTCTCTCACTGTGTTTCTAATCATTGACAATGAACCCATCCACACTCTCTCACGGTGTTTCTAATCATGGACAATGAACCCATACACACTCTCTCACTGTGTTTCTAATCATGGAGAATGATCCCGTAAACACTCTCTCACACTGTTTCTAATGATGGACAATGAACCCCCACACACTGTCTCACTGTGTCTCTAATCATGGACAATGAACCTATCCACACTCTCTCACTGTGTTTCTAATCATGGACAATGACCGCCTACACACTCTCTCACTGTGTTTCTAATCATCAAAAATGACCCCCTACACACTGTCTCACTGTGTTTCTAATCATGGACAATGAACCCATACACACTCTCTCACTGTCTTTCTAATCATGGACAATGAACCCCTACACAGTGTCTCACTGTGTTTCTAACGATGGACAATGAACCCATACGCACTGTCTCACTGTGTTTTCAATCATGGACAATGAACACATACACACTCTCTCACTGTGTTTCTAATCATTGACATTGAATCCATACACTCTGTCTCACTGTGTTTCTAACGATGGACAATGAACCCATACGCACTGTCTCACTGTGTTTCTAATCAGGGAAAATGAACCCATACACACTCTCTCACTGTGTTTCTAATCATGGACAATGAACCGCTATACACTCTCTCACTGTTTTTCTAATCATGGACAACGAACCCGTAGACACTTTCTCACTATGTTTCTAATCATGGACAATGAACCCGTACACACTCACTCACTGTGTTTCTATTCATGGACAATGAACCCATACAGAATCTCTCACTGTGTTTCTAATCATGGACAATGAACCCTTCCACACTGTCTCACTGTCCTTCTAATCATGGACAATGAACCCGTATACACTCTCTCACTATCTTTCTAATCATGGACAATGAACTCGTACACACTGTCTCACTGTGTTTCTTATCGTGGACAATGAACCCCTACACACTGTTTCACTACGTTTCTAATCATGGACAATGTACCCGTGCACACTGTCTCACTGTTTTTCTAATCATGGACAACGAACCCGTACACACTGTCTCACTGTGTTTCTAAACATGGACAATGAACCCATACACAAACTCTTGCTGTGTTTCTAATCATGGACAATGAACCCGTACACACACTCTCACTGTGTCTCTAACCATGGACAATGAACCCATCCACAATCTCTCACTGCGTTTCTAATCATGGACAATGAACCCCTACACACTGTTTCACTGTGTTTCTAATCATGGACAATGTACCCGTACACACTGTCTCACTGTTTTTCTAATCATGGAAAACGAACCCGTACACACTGTCTCACTGTGTTTCTAATCATGGACAATGAAAACATAAACACTGCCTCACTGTGTTTCTAATCATGGACAATGAACCCATACACACTGACCCACTGTGTTTCTAATCATGGACAATGAACCCAAACAAACTGTCTCACTGTGTGTCTAATCATGAACAATGAACGCCTACACACTCTCTCACTGTGTTTCCAATCATGGACAATGAACCCATACACACTATCTCACTGTGTCTCTAATCATGGACAATGAACCTATCCACACTCTCTCACGGTGTTTCTAATCATGGACAATGACCGCCTACACACTCTCTCACTGTGTTTCTAATCATCAAAAATGACCCCCTACACACTGTCTCACTGTGTTTCTAATCATGGACAATGAACCCATACACACTCTCTCACTGTCTTTCTAATCATGGACAATGAACCCCTACACAGTGTCTCACTGTGTTTCTAACGATGGACAATGAACCCATACGCACTGTCTCACTGTGTTTCCAATCATGGACAATGAACACATCCGCACTCTCTCACTGTGTTTCTAATCATGGACAATGAACCCATAAACACTGACCCACTGTGTTTCTAATCATGGACAATGAATACATAAACACTGCCTCACTGTGTTTCCAATTATGGACAATGCACCCCTACACACAGTCTCACTGTGTTTCTAATCATGGACAATGAACCCATACGGACTCTCTCACTGTGTTTCTAATCATGGAAACTGAACCCATACACACTCTCTCACTGCGTTTCTAATCATGGACAATGAACCTGCACACACTGTCTCACTGTGTTTGTAATCATGGACAATGAACCCATCCGCACTCTCTCAGTGTGTTTCTAATCATGGACAATGAACCCATACACACTCTCTCACTGTGTTTCTAATCATTGACAATGAACCCATCCACACTCTCTCACGGTGTTTCTAATCATGGACAAGGACCTCCTACACACTCTCTCACTGTGTTTCTAATCATGGACAATGAACCCATACACACTCTCTCACTGTGTTTCTAATCATGGACAATGAACCCATCCACACTCTCTCACGGTGTTTCTAATCATGGACAAGGACATCCTACACACTCTCTCACTGTGTTTCTAATCATGGGCAATGAACCCATACACACTGTCTCACTGTGCTTCTAATCATGGACTATAAACCCATCCACACTGTCTCACGGTGTTTCTAATCATGGACAATGAACCAATATACATTCTCTCACTGTGTTTCTAATCATGGACAATGAACCCATACACACTCTCTCACTGTGTTTCTAATCATGGAGAATGATCCCGTAAACACTCTCTCACACTGTTTCTAATGATGGACAATGAACCCCTACACACTGTCTCACTGTGTTTCTAATCATGGACAATGAACCCATACACACTCTCTCACTGTGTTTCTAATCATGGACAATGAACCCATCCACACAGTCTCACGGTGTTTCTAATCATGGACAATGAACCAATATACATTCTCTCACTGTGTTTCTAATCATGGACAATGAACCCATACACACTCTCTCACTGTGTTTCTAATCATTGACAATGAACCCGTACACACTCTCTCACTGTGTTTCTGATCATGGACAATGAACCCATACAAACTGTCTCATTGTGTTTCTAATCATGAACAATGAACCCCTACACACGGTATCACTGTGTTTCTAATCATGGACATTGAATCCATACACACTCTCTCACTGTGTTTCTAATCATGGACCATGAACCCATACACACTCTCTCACTGTGTTTGTAATCATGGACAATGAACCCATCCGCACTCTCTCACTGTGTTTCTAATCATGGACAATGAACCCATACACACTCTCTCACAGTGTTTCTAATCATTGACAATGAACCCATCCACACTCTCTCACGGTGTTTCTAATCATGGACAATGACCGCCTACACACTCTCTCACTGTGTTTCTACTCATCAAAAATGACCCCCTACACACTGTCTCACTGTGTTTCTAATCATGGACAATGAACCCATACACACTCTCTCACTGTCTTTCTAATCATGGACAATGAACCCCTACACAGTGTCTCACTGTGTTTCTAACGATGGACAATGAACCCATACGCACTGTCTCACTGTGTTTCCAATCATGGACAATGAACACATCCGCACTCTCTCACTGTGTTTCTAATCATGGACAATGAACCCATAAACACTGACCCACTGTGTTTCTAATCATGGACAATGAATACATAAACACTGCCTCACTGTGTTTCCAATTATGGACAATGCACCCCTACACACAGTCTCACTGTGTTTCTAATCATGGACAATGAACCCATACGGACTCTCTCACTGTGTTTCTAATCATGGAAACTGAACCCATACACACTCTCTCACTGCGTTTCTAATCATGGACAATGACCCTGCACACACTGTCTCACTGTGTTTGTAATCATGGACAATGAACCCATCCGCACTCTCTCAGTGTGTTTCTAATCATGGACAATGAACCCATACACACTCTCTCACTGTGTTTCTAATCATTGACAATGAACCCATCCACACTCTCTCACGGTGTTTCTAATCATGGACAAGGACCTCCTACACACTCTCTCACTGTGTTTCTAATCATGGACAATGAACCCATACACACTCTCTCACTGTGTTTCTAATCATGGACAATGAACCCATCCACACTCTCTCACGGTGTTTCTAATCATGGACAAGGACATCCTACACACTCTCTCACTGTGTTTCTAATCATGGACAATGAACCCATACACACTGTCTCACTGTGCTTCTAATCATGGACTATAAACCCATCCACACTGTCTCACGGTGTTTCTAATCATGGACAATGAACCAATATACATTCTCTCACAGTGTTTCTAATCATGGACAATGAACCCATACACACTCTCTCACTGTGTTTCTAATCATGGAGAATGATCCCGTAAACACTCTCTCACACTGTTTCTAATGATGGACAATGAACCCCTACACACTGTCTCACTGTGTTTCTAATCATGGACAATGAACCCATACACACTCTCTCACTGTGTTTCTAATCATGGACAATGAACCCATCCACACAGTCTCACGGTGTTTCTAATCATGGACAATGAACCAATATACATTCTCTCACTGTGTTTCTAATCATGGACAATGAACCCATACACACTCTCTCACTGTGTTTCTAATCATTGACAATGAACCCGTACACACTCTCTCACTGTGTTTCTGATCATGGACAATGAACCCATACAAACTGTCTCATTGTGTTTCTAATCATGAACAATGAACCCCTACACACGGTATCACTGTGTTTCTAATCATGGACATTGAATCCATACACACTCTCTCACTGTGTTTCTAATCATGGACCATGAACCCATACACACTCTCTCACTGTGTTTGTAATCATGGACAATGAACCCATCCGCACTCTCTCACTGTGTTTCTAATCATGGACAATGAACCCATACACACTCTCTCACAGTGTTTCTAATCATTGACAATGAACCCATCCACACTCTCTCACGGTGTTTCTAATCATGGACAAGGACCTCCTACACACTCTCTCACTGTCTTTCTAATCATGGACAATGAACCCATACACACTGTCTCACTGTGCTTCTAATCATGGACTATAAACCCATCCACACTGTCTCACGGTGTTTCTAATCATGGACAATGAACCAATATACATTCTCTCACTGTGTTTCTAATCATGGACAATGAACCCATACGCACTCTCTCACTGTGTTTCTAATCATGGAGAATGATCCCGTAAACACTCTCTCACACTGTTTCTATTCATGGACAATGAACCCATACACACTGTCTCACTGTGTTTGTAATCATGGACAATGAACCCATACGGACTCTCTCACTGTGTTTCTAATCATGGAAACTGAACCCATACACACTCTCTCACTGCGTTTCTAATCATGGACAATGAACCCCTACACACTGTCTCACTGTGTTTCTAACGATGGACAATGAACCCATACACACTGTCTCACTGTGTTTGTAATCATGGACAATGAACCCATCCGCACTCTCTCAGTGTGTTTCTAATCATGGACAATGAACCCATACACACTCTCTCACTGTGTTTCTAATCATTGACAATGAACCGATCCACACTCTCTCACGGTGTTTCTAATCATGGACAAGGACCTCCTACACACTCTCTCACTGTGTTTCTAATCATGGACAATGAACCCATACACACTGTCTCACTGTGCTTCGAATCATGGACTATAAACCCATCCACACTGTCTCACGGTGTTTCTAATCATGGACAATGAACCAATATACATTCTCTCACTGTGTTTCTAATCATGGACAATGACCTCCTACACACTCTCTCACTGTGTTTCTAATCATGGACAATGAACCCATACACACTCTCTCACTGTGTTTCTAATCATGGAGAATGATCCCGTAAACACTCTCTCACAGTGTTTCTAATGATGGACAATGAACCCCTACACACTGTCTCACTGTGTTTCTAATCATGGACAATGAACCCATACACACTCTCTCACTGTGTTTCTAATCATGGAGAATGATCCCGTAAACACTCTCTCACAGTGTTTCTAATCATGGACAATGAACACGTACACAATGTCTCACTGTGTTTCTAATCATGGACAATGAACTGGTACACACTCTCTCACTTTGTTTCTAATCATGGACAATGAACCAATATACATTCTCTCACTGTGTTTCTAATCATGGAGAATGATCCCGTAAGCACTCTCTCACAGTGTGTCTAATGATGGACAATTATCCCATACACACACTCTCACTGTGCGTGTAATCATGGACAATGAACCCCTACACACTCTCTCACTGTGTTTCTAATCATGGAGAATGATCCCGTAAACACTCTCTCACAGTGTTTCTAATCATGGACAATGAACCCATACAAACTGTCTCATTGTGTTTCTAAACATGGACAATGAACCCCTACACACGGTATCACTGTGTTTCTAATCATGGACATTGAATCCATACACTCTGTCTCACAGTGTTTCTAATCAGGGAAAATGAACCCATACACAAGCTCTCACTGTGTTCCTAATCATGGACAATCAACCCATACACCCTCTCTCACTGTTTTTCTAATCATGGACAACGAACCCGTACACACTGTCTCACTGTGTTTCTAATCATGGACAACGAACCCGTACACACTCTCCCACTGTGTTTCTAAACATGGACAATGTACTGGTACACACTCTCTCACTGTGTTTCTAATGATGGACAATGAACCGCTGCACATTGTCTCACTGTGTTTCTAATCATGGGCAATGAACCCGTACACACTCACTGACTGTGTTTGTATTCATGGACAATGAACCCCTACACACTGTCTCACTGTATTTCTAATCGTGGACAATGAACCCCTACACACTGTTTCACTGTTTTTCTAATCATGGACAACGAAACCGTACACACTGTCTCACTGTGTTTATAATCATGGACAATGAAAACATAAACACTGCCTCACTGTGTTTCCAATCATGGACAATGCACCCCTACACACTGTCTCACTATGTTTCTAATCATGGACAATGAACCCATCCGCACCTCTCTCTGTGTTTCTAATCATGAAACAATGAACCCATACACACTCTCTCACTGTATTTCTAATCATGGACAATGAACCCTTCCACACTGTCTCACTGTCCTTCTAATCATGGACAATGAACCCGTACACATTCTCTCACTGTGTTTCTAATCATGGACAAAGAACCCCTCCACACTGTCTCACTGTGTTTCTAATCATGGACAATGAAACCCTACACACTCTCTCACAGTGTTTCTAATCATCGACAATGAACCCCTATACACTCTCTCACTGTATTCATAATCATGGACAATCAACCCTTCCACACTGTCTCACTGTCCTTCTAATCATGGACAATGAACCCGTATACACTCTCTCACTATCTTTCTAATCATGGACAATGAACTCGTACACACTGTCTCACTGTGTTTCTTATCGTGGACAATGAACCCCTACACACTGTTTCACTACGTTTCTAATCATGGACAATGTACCCGTGCACACTGTCTCACTGTTTTTCTAATCATGGACAACGAACCCGTACACACTGTCTCACTGTGTTTCTAAACATGGACAATGAACCCATACAAAAACTCTTGCTGTGTTTCTAATCATGGACAATGAACCCGTACACACACTCTCACTGTGTCTCTAATCATGGACAATGAACCCATCCACAATCTCTCACTGCGTTTCTAATCATGGACAATGAACCCCTCCACACTGTTTCACTGTGTTTCTAATCATGGACAATGTACCCGTACACACTGTCTCACTGTTTTTCTAATCATGGAAAACGAACCCGTACACACTGACCCACTGTGTTTCTAATCATGGACAATGAACCCAAACAAACTGTCTCACTGTGTGTCTAATCATGAACAATGAACGCCTACACACTCTCTCACTGTGTTTCCAATCATGGACAATGAACCCATACACACTGTCTCACTGTGTCTCTAATCATGGACAATGAACCTATCCACAATCTCTCAACGTGTTTCTAATCATGGACAATGAACCCATATATACATTCTCTGACTGTGTTTCTAATCATGGACAATGAAACCCTACACACTCTCTCACTGTGTTTCTAGTCATGGACAATGAACCCCTACACATTCTTCAACTGTGTTTCTTATTATTGACAATGAACCCATCCACACTCTCTCACGGTGTTTCTAATCATGGACAATGAACCCATACACACTGTCTCACTGTGTCTCTAATCATGGACAATGAACCTATCCACAATCTCTCACTGTGTTTCTAATCATGGACAATGAACCCATATACATTCTCTGACTGTGTTCCAAATCATGGACAATGAAACCCTACACACTCTCTCACTGTGTTTCTAATCATGGACAATGAACCCCTACACACTCTTCAACTGTGTTTCTTATTATTGACAATGAACCCATCCACACTCTCTCACGGTGTTTCTAATCATGGACAATGACCGCCTACACACTCTCTCACTGTGTTTCTAATCATCAAAAATGACCCCTACACACTGTCTCACTGTGTTTCTAATCATGGACAATGAACCCATACACACTCTCTCACTGTCTTTCTAATCATGGACAATGAACCCATAAACACTGACCCACTGTGTTTCTAACGATGGACAATGAATACATAAACACTGCCTCACTGTGTTTCCAATTATGGACAATGCACCCCTACACACAGTCTCACTGTGTTTCTAATCATGGACAATGAACCCATACACACTCTCTCACTGCGTTTCTAATCATGGACAATGAACCCCTACACACTGTCTCACTGTGTTTCTAACGATGGACAATGAACCCATACACACTGTCTCACTGTGTTTGTAATCATGGACAATGAACCCATCCGCACTCTCTCAGTGTGTTTCTAATCATGGACAATGAACCCATACACACTCTCTCACTGTGTTTCTAATCATTGACAATGAACCCATCCACACTCTCTCACGGTGTTTCTAATCATGGACAAGGACCTCCTACACACTCTCTCACTGTGTTTCTTATCATGGACAATGAACCCATACACACTGTCTCACTGTGCTTCTAATCATGGACTATAAACCCATCCACACTGTCTCACTGTGTTTCTAATCATGGACAATGAACCCATACACACTCTCTCACTGTGTTTCTAATCATTGACAATGAACCCATACACACTCTCTCACTGTGTTTCTGATCATGGACAATGAACCCATACAAACTGTCTCATTGTGTTTCTAATCATGGACAATGAACCCCTACACACGGTATCACTGTGCTTCTAATCATGGACATTGAATCCATACACTCTGTCTCACTGTGTTTCTAATCAGGGAAAATGAACCCATACACACTCTCTCACTCTGTTTGTAATCATGGACAATGAACCCATGCACACTCTCTCACTGTGTTTGTAATCATGGACAATGAACCCATCCGCACTCTCTCACTGTGTTTCTAATCATGGACAATGAACCCATACACACTCTCTCACAGTGTTTCTAATCATTGACAATGAACCCATCCACACTCTCTCACGGTGTTTCTAATCATGGACAAGGACCTCCTACACACTCTCTCACTGTCTTTCTAATCATGGACAATGAACCCATACACACTGTCTCACTGTGCTTCTAATCATGGACTATAAACCCATCCACACTGTCTCACGGTGTTTCTAATCATGGACAATGAACCAATATACATTCTCTCACTGTGTTTCTAATCATGGACAATGAACCCATACGCACTCTCTCACTGTGTTTCTAATCATGGAGAATGATCCCGTAAACACTCTCTCACACTGTTTCTATTCATGGACAATGAACCCATACACACTGTCTCACTGTGTTTGTAATCATGGACAATGAACCCATACGGACTCTCTCACTGTGTTTCTAATCATGGAAACTGAACCCATACACACTCTCTCACTGCGTTTCTAATCATGGACAATGAACCCCTACACACTGTCTCACTGTGTTTCTGACGATGGACAATGAACCCATACACACTCTTTCGCTGTGTTTCTAATCATGGACAATGAACACGTACACAATGTCTCACTATCTTTCTAATCATGGGCAATCAACCCCTACACACTGTCTCACTGTTTTTCTCATCTTGGACAATGAAAGCATACACACTCTCTCACTGTGTTTCTAATCATGGACAATGAACTTGTACACACTCACACACACTGTTTCTGTTCATGGACTATGAACCCATAGACACTCTCTCACTGTGTTTCTAATCATGGACAATAAACCCCTACACAATTTCTCGCAGTGTTTCTAATCATGGACAATTAACACGTACACAATGTCTCACTGAGTTTCTAATCATGGACAATGAACCCATAAATACCCGCTCACTGTGTTTCTAATCATGTAGAATGAACTGGTACACACTCTCTCACTGTGTTTCTAATGATGGACAATGAACCTGCACACACTGTTTCACTGTGTTTGTAATCATGGACAATGAACCCATCCGCACTCTCTCAGTGTGTTTCTAATCATGGACAATGAACCCATACACACTCTCTCACTGTGTTTCTAATCATTGACAATGAACCCATCCACACTCTCTCACGGTGTTTCTAATCATGGACAAGGACCTCCTACACACTCTCTCACTGTGTTTCTAATCATGGACAATGAACCCATACACACTCTCTCACTGTGTTTCTAATCATGGACAATGAACCCATCCACACTCTCTCACGGTGTTTCTAATCATGGACAAGGACATCCTACACACTCTCTCACTGTGTTTCTAATCATGGACAATGAACCCATACACACTGTCTCACTGTGCTTCTAATCATGGACTATAAACCCATCCACACTGTCTCACGGTGTTTCTAATCATGGACAATGAACCAATATACATTCTCTCACTGTGTTTCTAATCATGGACAATGAACCCATACACACTCTCTCACTGTGTTTCTAATCATGGAGAATGATCCCGTAAACACTCTCTCACACTGTTTCTAATGATGGACAATGAACCCCTACACACTGTCTCACTGTGTTTCTAATCATGGACAATGAACCCATACACACTCTCTCACTGTGTTTCTAATCATGGACAATGAACCCATACACACTCTCTCACTGTGTTTCTAATCATTGACAATGAACCCGTACACACTCTCTCACTGTGTTTCTGATCATGGACAATGAACCCATACAAACTGTCTCATTGTGTTTCTAATCATGAACAATGAACCCCTACACACGGTATCACTGTGTTTCTAATCATGGACATTGAATCCATACACACTCTCTCACTGTGTTTCTAATCATGGACCATGAACCCATACACACTCTCTCACTGTGTTTGTAATCATGGACAATGAACCCATCCGCACTCTCTCACTGTGTTTCTAATCATGGACAATGAACCCATACACACTCTCTCACAGTGTTTCTAATCATTGACAATGAACCCATCCACACTCTCTCACTGTCTTTCTAATCATGGACAATGAACCCATAAACACTGACCCACTGTGTTTCTAACGATGGACAATGAATACATAAACACTGCCTCACTGTGTTTCCAATTATGGACAATGCACCCCTACACACAGTCTCACTGTGTTTCTAATCATGGACAATGAACCCATACACACTCTCTCACTGCGTTTCTAATCATGGACAATGAACCCCTACACACTGTCTCACTGTGTTTCTAACGATGGACAATGAACCCATACACACTGTCTCACTGTGTTTGTAATCATGGACAATGAACCCATCCGCACTCTCTCAGTGTGTTTCTAATCATGGACAATGAACCCATACACACTCTCTCACTGTGTTTCTAATCATTGACAATGAACCCATCCACACTCTCTCACGGTGTTTCTAATCATGGACAAGGACCTCCTACACACTCTCTCACTGTGTTTCTAATCATGGACAATGAACCCATACACACTGTCTCACTGTGCTTCTAATCATGGACTATAAACCCATCCACACTGTCTCACTGTGTTTCTAATCATGGACAATGAACCCATACACACTCTCTCACTGTGTTTCTAATCATTGACAATGAACCCATACACACTCTCTCACTGTGTTTCTGATCATGGACAATGAACCCATACAAACTGTCTCATTGTGTTTCTAATCATGGACAATGAACCCCTACACACGGTATCACTGTGCTTCTAATCATGGACATTGAATCCATACACTCTGTCTCACTGTGTTTCTAATCAGGGAAAATGAACCCATACACACTCTCTCACTCTGTTTGTAATCATGGACAATGAACCCATACACACTCTCTCACTGTGTTTGTAATCATGGACAATGAACCCATCCGCACTCTCTCACTGTGTTTCTAATCATGGACAATGAACCCATACACACTCTCTCACAGTGTTTCTAATCATTGACAATGAACCCATCCACACTCTCTCACGGTGTTTCTAATCATGGACAAGGACCTCCTACACACTCTCTCACTGTCTTTCTAATCATGGACAATGAACCCATACACACTGTCTCACTGTGCTTCTAATCATGGACTATAAACCCATCCACACTGTCTCACGGTGTTTCTAATCATGGACAATGAACCAATATACATTCTCTCACTGTGTTTCTAATCATGGACAATGAACCCATACGCACTCTCTCACTGTGTTTGTAATCATGGACAATGAACCCATACGGACTCTCTCACTGTGTTTCTAATCATGGAAACTGAACCCATACACACTCTCTCACTGCGTTTCTAATCATGGACAATGAACCCCTACACACTGTCTCACTGTGTTTCTGACGATGGACAATGAACCCATACACACTCTTTCGCTGTGTTTCTAATCATGGACAATGAACACGTACACAATGTCTCACTATCTTTCTAATCATGGGCAATCAACCCCTACACACTGTCTCACTGTTTTTCTCATCTTGGACAATGAAAGCATACACACTCTCTCACTGTGTTTCTAATCATGGACAATGAACTTGTACACACTCACACACACTGTTTCTGTTCATGGACTATGAACCCATAGACACTCTCTCACTGTGTTTCTAATCATGGACAATAAACCCCTACACAATTTCTCGCAGTGTTTCTAATCATGGACAATTAACACGTACACAATGTCTCACTGAGTTTCTAATCATGGACAATGAACCCATAAATACCCGCTCACTGTGTTTCTAATCATGTAGAATGAACTGGTACACACTCTCTCACTGTGTTTCTAATGATGGACAATGAACTGCTACACACTGTCTCACTGTGTTTCTAATCATGGACAATGAAGCCATACAGACTCTCTCACTGTATTTCTAAACATGGACAATGCATCGATACACACTGTGTCACTGTGTTTCTAATCATGAACAATGAAACCCTACACACTGTCTCACTGTGTTTCTAGTCATGGATAATGAAAACGTACACAATGTCTCACTGTGTTTCTAATCATGGACCATGAACCCATACACACTCTCTCACTGTGTTTGTAATCATGGACAATGAACCCATCCGCACTCTCTCACTGTGTTTCTAATCATGGACAATGAACCCATACACACTCTCTCACAGTGTTTCTAATCATTGACAATGAACCCACCCACACTCTCTCACGGTGTTTCTAATCATGGACAATGACCGCCTACACACTCTCTCACTGTGTTTCTAATCATCAAAAATGACCCCCTACACACTGTCTCACTGTGTTTCTAATCATGGACAATGAACCCATACACACTCTCTCACTGTCTTTCTAATCATGGACAATGAACCCCTACACAGTGTCTCACTGTGTTTCTAACGATGGACAATGAACCCATACGCACTGTCTCACTGTGTTTCCAATCATGGACAATGAACACATCCGCACTCTCTCACTGTGTTTCTAATCATGGACAATGAACCCATAAACACTGACCCACTGTGTTTCTAATCATGGACAATGAATACATAAACACTGCCTCACTGTGTTTCCAATTATGGACAATGCACCCCTACACACAGTCTCACTGTGTTTCTAATCATGGACAATGAACCCATACGGACTCTCTCACTGTGTTTCTAATCATGGAAACTGAACCCATACACACTCTCTCACTGCGTTTCTAATCATGGACAATGAACCTGCACACACTGTTTCACTGTGTTTGTAATCATGGACAATGAACCCATCCGCACTCTCTCAGTGTGTTTCTAATCATGGACAATGAACCCATACACACTCTCTCACTGTGTTTCTAATCATTGACAATGAACCCATCCACACTCTCTCACGGTGTTTCTAATCATGGACAAGGACCTCCTACACACTCTCTCACTGTGTTTCTAATCATGGACAATGAACCCATACACACTCTCTCACTGTGTTTCTAATCATGGACAATGAACCCATCCACACTCTCTCACGGTGTTTCTAATCATGGACAAGGACATCCTACACACTCTCTCACTGTGTTTCTAATCATGGACAATGAACCCATACACACTGTCTCACTGTGCTTCTAATCATGGACTATAAACCCATCCACACTGTCTCACGGTGTTTCTAATCATGGACAATGAACCAATATACATTCTCTCACTGTGTTTCTAATCATGGACAATGAACCCATACACACTCTCTCACTGTGTTTCTAATCATGGAGAATGATCCCGTAAACACTCTCTCACACTGTTTCTAATGATGGACAATGAACCCCTACAAACTGTCTCACTGTGTTTCTAATCATGGACAATGAACCCATACACACTCTCTCACTGTGTTTCTAATCATGGACAATGAACCCATACACACTCTCTCACTGTGTTTCTAATCATTGACAATGAACCCGTACACACTCTCTCACTGTGTTTCTGATCATGGACAATGAACCCATACAAACTGTCTCATTGTGTTTCTAATCATGAACAATGAACCCCTACACACGGTATCACTGTGTTTCTAATCATGGACATTGAATCCATACACACTCTCTCACTGTGTTTCTAATCATGGACCATGAACCCATACACACTCTCTCACTGTGTTTGTAATCATGGACAATGAACCCATCCGCACTCTCTCACTGTGTTTCTAATCATGGACAATGAACCCATACACACTCTCTCACAGTGTTTCTAATCATTGACAATGAACCCATCCACACTCTCTCACGGTGTTTCTAATCATGGACAAGGACCTCCTACACACTCTCTCACTGTCTTTCTAATCATGGACAATGAACCCATACACACTGTCTCACTGTGCTTCTAATCATGGACTATAAACCCATCCACACTGTCTCACGGTGTTTCTAATCATGGACAATGAACCAATATACATTCTCTCACTGTGTTTCTAATCATGGACAATGAACCCATACGCACTCTCTCACTGTGTTTCTAATCATGGAGAATGATCCCGTAAACACTCTCTCACACTGTTTCTATTCATGGACAATGAACCCATACACACTGTCTCACGGTGTTTGTAATCATGGACAATGAACCCATACGGACTCTCTCACTGTGTTTCTAATCATGGAAACTGAACCCATACACACTCTCTCACTGCGTTTCTAATCATGGACAATGAACCCTTACACACTGTCTCACTGTGTTTCTAACGATGGACCATGAACCCATACACACTGTCTCACTGTGTTTGTAATCATGGACAATGAACCCATCCGCACTCTCTCAGTGTGTTTCTAATCATGGACAATGAACCCATACACACTCTCTCACTGTGTTTCTAATCATTGACAATGAACCCGTACACACTCTCTCACTGTGTTTATAATCATGGACAATGAACCCATACACACTGTCTCACTGTGCTTCGAATCATGGACTATAAACCCATCCACACTGTCTCACGGTGTTTCTAATCATGGACAATGAACCAATATACATTCTCTCACTGTGTTTCTAATCATGGACAATGACCTCCTACACACTCTCTCACTGTGTTTCTAATCATGGACAATGAACCCATACACACTCTCTCACTGTGTTTCTAATCATGGAGAATGATCCCGTAAACACTCTCTCACAGTGTTTCTAATGATGGACAATGAACCCCTACACACTGTCTCACTGTGTTTCTAATCATGGACAATGAACCCATACACACTCTCTCACTGTGTTTCTAATCATGGAGAATGATCCCGTAAACACTCTCTCACAGTGTTTCTAATCATGGACAATGAACACGTACACAATGTCTCACTGTGTTTCTAATCATGGACAATGAACTGGTACACACTCTCTCACTTTGTTTCTAATCATGGACAATGAACCAATATACATTCTCTCACTGTGTTTCTAATCATGGAGAATGATCCCGTAAGCACTCTCTCACAGTGTGTCTAATGATGGACAATTATCCCATACACACACTCTCACTGTGCGTGTAATCATGGACAATGAACCCCTACACACTCTCTCACTGTGTTTCTAATCATGGAGAATGATCCCGTAAACACTCTCTCACAGTGTTTCTAATCATGGACAATGAACCCATACAAACTGTCTCATTGTGTTTCTAAACATGGACAATGAACCCCTACACACGGTATCACTGTGTTTCTAATCATGGACATTGAATCCATACACTCTGTCTCACAGTGTTTCTAATCAGGGAAAATGAACCCATACACAAGCTCTCACTGTGTTCCTAATCATGGACAATCAACCCATACACCCTCTCTCACTGTTTTTCTAATCATGGACAACGAACCCGTACACACTGTCTCACTGTGTTTCTAATCATGGACAACGAACCCGTACACACTCTCCCACTGTGTTTCTAAACATGGACAATGTACTGGTACACACTCTCTCACTGTGTTTCTAATGATGGACAATGAACCGCTGCACATTGTCTCACTGTGTTTCTAATCATGGGCAATGAACCCGTACACACTCACTGACTGTGTTTGTATTCATGGACAATGAACCCCTACACACTGTCTCACTGTATTTCTAATCGTGGACAATGAACCCCTACACACTGTTTCACTGTTTTTCTAATCATGGACAACGAAACCGTACACACTGTCTCACTGTGTTTATAATCATGGACAATGAAAACATAAACACTGCCTCACTGTGTTTCCAATCATGGACAATGCACCCCTACACACTGTCTCACTATGTTTCTAATCATGGACAATGAACCCATCCGCACCTCTCTCTGTGTTTCTAATCATGAAACAATGAACCCATACACACTCTCTCACTGTATTTCTAATCATGGACAATGAACCCTTCCACACTGTCTCACTGTCCTTCTAATCATGGACAATGAACCCGTACACATTCTCTCACTGTGTTTCTAATCATGGACAAAGAACCCCTCCACACTGTCTCACTGTGTTTCTAATCATGGACAATGAAACCCTACACACTCTCTCACAGTGTTTCTAATCATCGACAATGAACCCCTATACACTCTCTCACTGTATTCATAATCATGGACAATCAACCCTTCCACACTGTCTCACTGTCCTTCTAATCATGGACAATGAACCCGTATACACTCTCTCACTATCTTTCTAATCATGGACAATGAACTCGTACACACTGTCTCACTGTGTTTCTTATCGTGGACAATGAACCCCTACACACTGTTTCACTACGTTTCTAATCATGGACAATGTACCCGTGCACACTGTCTCACTGTTTTTCTAATCATGGACAACGAACCCGTACACACTGTCTCACTGTGTTTCTAAACATGGACAATGAACCCATACAAAAACTCTTGCTGTGTTTCTAATCATGGACAATGAACCCGTACACACACTCTCACTGTGTCTCTAATCATGGACAATGAACCCATCCACAATCTCTCACTGCGTTTCTAATCATGGACAATGAACCCCTCCACACTGTTTCACTGTGTTTCTAATCATGGACAATGTACCCGTACACACTGTCTCACTGTTTTTCTAATCATGGAAAACGAACCCGTACACACTGACCCACTGTGTTTCTAATCATGGACAATGAACCCAAACAAACTGTCTCACTGTGTGTCTAATCATGAACAATGAACGCCTACACACTCTCTCACTGTGTTTCCAATCATGGACAATGAACCCATACACACTGTCTCACTGTGTCTCTAATCATGGACAATGAACCTATCCACAATCTCTCACTGTGTTTCTAATCATGGACAATGAACCCATATATACATTCTCTGACTGTGTTTCTAATCATGGACAATGAAACCCTACACACTCTCTCACTGTGTTTCTAGTCATGGACAATGAACCCCTACACATTCTTCAACTGTGTTTCTTATTATTGACAATGAACCCATCCACACTCTCTCACGGTGTTTCTAATCATGGACAATGAACCCATACACACTGTCTCACTGTGTCTCTAATCATGGACAATGAACCTATCCACAATCTCTCACTGTGTTTCTAATCATGGACAATGAACCCATATACATTCTCTGACTGTGTTCCAAATCATGGACAATGAAACCCTACACACTCTCTCACTGTGTTTCTAATCATGGACAATGAACCCCTACACACTCTTCAACTGTGTTTCTTATTATTGACAATGAACCCATCCACACTCTCTCACGGTGTTTCTAATCATGGACAATGACCGCCTACACACTCTCTCACTGTGTTTCTAATCATCAAAAATGACCCCTACACACTGTCTCACTATGTTTCTAATCATGGACAATGAACCCATCCGCACCTCTCTCTGTGTTTCTAATCATGAAACAATGAACCCATACACACTCTCTCACTGTATTTCTAATCATGGACAATGAACCCTTCCACACTGTCTCACTGTCCTTCTAATCATGGACAATGAACCCGTACACATTCTCTCACTGTGTTTCTAATCATGGACAAAGAACCCCTCCACACTGTCTCACTGTGTTTCTAATCATGGACAATGAAACCCTACACACTCTCTCACAGTGTTTCTAATCATCGACAATGAACCCCTATACACTCTCTCACTGTATTCATAATCATGGACAATCAACCCTTCCACACTGTCTCACTGTCCTTCTAATCATGGACAATGAACCCGTATACACTCTCTCACTATCTTTCTAATCATGGACAATGAACTCGTACACACTGTCTCACTGTGTTTCTTATCGTGGACAATGAACCCCTACACACTGTTTCACTACGTTTCTAATCATGGACAATGTACCTGTGCACACTGTCTCACTGTTTTTCTAATCATGGACAACGAACCCGTACACACTGTCTCACTGTGTTTCTAAACATGGACAATGAACCCATACAAAAACTCTTGCTGTGTTTCTAATCATGGACAATGAACCCGTACACACACTCTCACTGTGTCTCTAATCATGGACAATGAACCCATCCACAATCTCTCACTGCGTTTCTAATCATGGACAATGAACCCCTCCACACTGTTTCACTGTGTTTCTAATCATGGACAATGTACCCGTACACACTGTCTCACTGTTTTTCTAATCATGGAAAACGAACCCGTACACACTGACCCACTGTGTTTCTAATCATGGACAATGAACCCAAACAAACTGTCTCACTGTGTGTCTAATCATGAACAATGAACCTATCCACAATCTCTCACTGTGTTTCTAATCATGGACAATGAACCCATATACATTCTCTGACTGTGTTCCAAATCATGGACAATGAAACCCTACACACTCTCTCACTGTGTTTCTAATCATGGACAATGAACCCCTACACACTCTTCAACTGTGTTTCTTATTATTGACAATGAACCCATCCACACTCTCTCACGGTGTTTCTAATCATGGACAATGACCGCCTACACACTCTCTCACTGTGTTTCTAATCATCAAAAATGACCCCTACACACTGTCTCACTGTGTTTCTAATCATGGACAATGAACCCATACACACTCTCTCACTGTCTTTCTAATCATGGACAATGAACCCATAAACACTGACCCACTGTGTTTCTAACGATGGACAATGAATACATAAACACTGCCTCACTGTGTTTCCAATTATGGACAATGCACCCCTACACACAGTCTCACTGTGTTTCTAATCATGGACAATGAACCCATACACACTCTCTCACTGCGTTTCTAATCATGGACAATGAACCCCTACACACTGTCTCACTGTGTTTCTAACGATGGACAATGAACCCATACACACTGTCTCACTGTGTTTGTAATCATGGACAATGAACCCATCCGCACTCTCTCAGTGTGTTTCTAATCATGGACAATGAACCCATACACACTCTCTCACTGTGTTTCTAATCATTGACAATGAACCCATCCACACTCTCTCACGGTGTTTCTAATCATGGACAAGGACCTCCTACACACTCTCTCACTGTGTTTCTAATCATGGACAATGAACCCATACACACTGTCTCACTGTGCTTCTAATCATGGACTATAAACCCATCCACACTGTCTCACGGTGTTTCTAATCATGGACAATGAACCAATATACATTCTCTCACTGTGTTTCTAATGATGGACAATGACCTCCTACACACTCTCTCACTGTGTTTCTAATCATGGACAATGAACCCATACACACTCTCTCACTGTGTTTCTAATCATTGACAATGAACCCATACACACTCTCTCACTGTGTTTCTGATCATGGACAATGAACCCATACAAACTGTCTCATTGTGTTTCTAATCATGGACAATGAACCCCTACACACGGTATCACTGTGCTTCTAATCATGGACATTGAATCCATACACTCTGTCTCACTGTGTTTCTAATCAGGGAAAATGAACCCATACACACTCTCTCACTGTGTTTGTAATCATGGACAATGAACCCATACACACTCTCTCACTGTGTTTGTAATCATGGACAATGAACCCATCCGCACTCTCTCACTGTGTTTCTAATCATGGACAATGAACCCATACACACTCTCTCACAGTGTTTCTAATCATTGACAATGAACCCATCCACACTCTCTCACGGTGTTTCTAATCATGGACAAGGACCTCCTACACACTCTCTCACTGTCTTTCTAATCATGGACAATGAACCCATACACACTGTCTCACTGTGCTTCTAATCATGGACTATAAACCCATCCACACTGTCTCACGGTGTTTCTAATCATGGACAATGAACCAATATACATTCTCTCACTGTGTTTCTAATCATGGACAATGAACCCATACGCACTCTCTCACTGTGTTTCTAATCATGGAGAATGATCCCGTAAACACTCTCTCACACTGTTTCTATTCATGGACAATGAACCCATACACACTGTCTCACTGTGTTTGTAATCATGGACAATGAACCCATACGGACTCTCTCACTGTGTTTCTAATCATGGAAACTGAACCCATACACACTCTCTCACTGCGTTTCTAATCATGGAGAATGAACCCCTACACACTGTCTCACTGTGTTTCTGACGATGGACAATGAACCCATACACACTCTCTCGCTGTGTTTCTAATCATGGACAATGAACACGTACACAATGTCTCACTATCTTTCTAATCATGGGCAATCAACCCCTACACACTGTCTCACTGTTTTTCTCATCTTGGACAATGAAAGCATACACACTCTCTCACTGTGTTTCTAATCATGGACAATGAACTTGTACACACTCACACACACTGTTTCTGTTCATGGACTATGAACCCATAGACACTCTCTCACTGTGTTTCTAATCATGGACAATAAACCCCTACACAATTTCTCGCAGTGTTTCTAATCATGGACAATTAACACGTACACAATGTCTCACTGAGTTTCTAATCATGGACAATGAACCCATAAATACCCGCTCACTGTGTTTCTAATCATGTAGAATGAACTGGTACACACTCTCTCACTGTGTTTCTAATGATGGACAATGAACTGCTACACACTGTCTCACTGTGTTTCTAATCATGGACAATGAAGCCATACAGACTCTCTCACTGTATTTCTAAACATGGACAATGCATCGATACACACTGTGTCACTGTGTTTCTAATCATGAACAATGAAACCCTACACACTGTCTCACTGTGTTTCTAGTCATGGATAATGAAAACGTACACAATGTCTCACTGTGTTACTAATCATGGACAATGAACCCGTACACACTCTCTCGCAGTGTTTCTAATCATGGACAATGAACCCCTCCACACTGTCTCACTGTGTTTCTAATCATGGACAATGAACCCCTATACACTCTCTCACTGTGTTCCTAATCATGGACAATCAACCCATCCACACTCTCTCAGTGTTTTCCTAACCATGGACAATGAACCCGTACACACTGTCTCACTGTGTTTCTAATCATGGAAAATAAAAACATAAACACTGCCTCACTGTGTTTCAAATCATGGACAATGAACCGCTACACACTGTCTCACTATGTTTCTAATCATGGACAATGAACCCATCCGCACACTCTCACTGTATTTCTAATCATGGACAATGAAACCGTACACTATCTCTCACGGTGTTTCTAATCATGGACAATGAATCCATACACACTGTCTCACTGTGTTTCTAATCATGAACAATGAAACCCTACACACTGTCTCACTGTGTTTCTAATCATGGACAATGAACCCGTACACACTCTCTCACTCTGTTTCTAATCATGGACAATGAACCCGTACACACTCTCTCACTGTGTTTCTAAACATGGACTATGAACCCTTCCGCACTGTCTCGCTGTCCTTCTAATCATGGACAATGAACCCGTACACACTGTCTCACTGTGTTTCTAATCGTGGACAAAGAAAACACAAACACTACCTCACTGTTTTTCCGATCATGGACAATGAACCCCTACACACTGCCTCACTATGATTCAAATCATAGACAATGAACCCATCCGCACTCTCTCACTGTGTTTCTAATCATGGACAATGAATCCATACACACTGTCTCACAGTGTTTCTAATCATGAACAATGAAACCCTATACACTGTCTCACTGTGTTACCAATAATGGACAATGAACCCGTACACACTCTCTCACTGTGTTTCTAATCATGGCCAATCAACTGGTACACACTCGCTTACTGTATTTCTAATCATGGACAATGAACCCATACACACTCTCTCACTGTGTTTCTAATCATGGACAATGAACCCCTCCACACTGTCTCACTGTGTTTCTAATCATGGACAATGAACCCCTATACACTCTCTCACTGTGTTCCTAATCATGGACAATCAACCCATACACACTCTATCAGTGTTTTTCTAATCATGGACAACGAACCCGTACACACTGTCTCACTGAGTTTCTAATCATGGAAAATAAAAACATAAACACTGCCTCACTGTGTTTCAAATCATGGACAATGAACCGCTACACACTGTCTCAGTATGTTTCTAATCATGGACAATGAACCCATCCGCACTCTCTCACTGTGTTTCTAATCATGGACAATGAACACGTACACAATGTCTCACTATCTTTCTAATCATGGGCAATCAACCCCTACACACTGTCTCACTGTTTTTCTCATCTTGGACAATGAAAGCATACACACTCTCTCACTGTGTTTCTAATCATGGACAATGAACTTGTACACACTCACACACACTGTTTCTGTTCATGGACTATGAACCCATAGACACTCTCTCGCAGTGTTTCTAATCATGGACAATTAACACGTACACAATGTCTCACTGAGTTTCTAATCATGGACAATGAACCCATAAATACCCGCTCACTGTGTTTCTAATCATGTAGAATGAACTGGTACACACTCTCTCACTGTGTTTCTAATGATGGACAATGAACTGCTACACACTGCCTCACTGTGTTTCTAATCATGGACAATGAAGCCATACAGACTCTCTCACTGTATTTCTAAACATGGACAATGCATCGATACACACTGTGTCACTGTGTTTCTAATCATGAACAATGAAACCCTACACACTGTCTCACTGTGTTTCTAGTCATGGATAATGAAAACGTACACAATGTCTCACTGTGTTACTAATCATGGACAATGAACCCGTACACACTCTCTCGCAGTGTTTCTAATCATGGACAATGAACCCCTCCACACTGTCTCACTGTGTTTCTAATCATGGACAATGAACCCCTATACACTCTCTCACTGTGTTCCTAATCATGGACAATCAACCCATCCACACTCTCTCAGTGTTTTCCTAACCATGGACAATGAACCCGTACACACTGTCTCACTGTGTTTCTAATCATGGAAAATAAAAACATAAACACTGCCTCACTGTGTTTCAAATCATGGACAATGAACCGCTACACACTGTCTCACTATGTTTCTAATCATGGACAATGAACCCATCCGCACACTCTCACTGTATTTCTAATCATGGACAATGAAACCGTACACTATCTCTCACGGTGTTTCTAATCATGGACAATGAATCCATACACACTGTCTCACTGTGTTTCTAATCATGAACAATGAAACCCTACACACTGTCTCACTGTGTTTCTAATCATGGACAATGAACCCGTACACACTCTCTCACTCTGTTTCTAATCATGGACAATGAACCCGTACACACTCTCTCACTGTGTTTCTAAACATGGACTATGAACCCTTCCGCACTGTCTCGCTGTCCTTCTAATCATGGACAATGAACCCGTACACACTGTCTCACTGTGTTTCTAATCGTGGACAAAGAAAACACAAACACTACCTCACTGTTTTTCCGATCATGGACAATGAACCCCTACACACTGCCTCACTATGATTCAAATCATAGACAATGAACCCATCCGCACTCTCTCACTGTGTTTCTAATCATGGACAATGAATCCATACACACTGTCTCACAGTGTTTCTAATCATGAACAATGAAACCCTATACACTGTCTCACTGTGTTACCAATAATGGACAATGAACCCGTACACACTCTCTCACTGTGTTTCTAATCATGGCCAATCAACTGGTACACACTCGCTTACTGTATTTCTAATCATGGACAATGAACCCATACACACTCTCTCACTGTGTTTCTAATCGTGGACAATGAACCCCTCCACACTGTCTCACTGTATTTCTAATCATGGACAATGAACCCATACACACTCTATCAGTGTTTTTCTAATCATGGACAACGAACCCGTACACACTGTCTCACTGAGTTTCTAATCATGGAAAATAAAAACATAAACACTGCCTCACTGTGTTTCAAATCATGGACAATGAACCGCTACACACTGTCTCAGTATGTTTCTAATCATGGACAATGAACCCATCCGCACTCTCTCACGGTGTTTCTAATCATGGACAATGAAACCATACAAACTCTCTCACTGTGTTTCTAATCATGGACAATGAACCCGTACACTCTCTCTCACTGTGTTTTTAATCATGGACAATAAACCCATACACACACTCTCGCTGTGTTTCTAATCATGGACAATGAACACGTACACAATGTCTCACTGTGTTTCTAATCATGGACAATGAACCCATACAGACTCTCTCACTGTATTTCTAAACATGGACAATGAACCCTTCCACACTGTCTCACTGTCCTTCTAATCATGGACAATGAACCCGTATACACTCTCTCACTGTCTTTCTAATCATGGACAATGAACCCGTACACACTGTCTCTTTGTGTTTCTAATCGTGGACAATGAACACCTACACACTGTTTCACTGCGTTTCTAATCATGGACAACGAACCCGTACACACTGTCTCACTGTGTTTCTAATCATGAAGAATGAAATCCTACACACTGTCTCACTGTGTTACTAATCATGGACAATAAACCTGTACACACTCTCTCACTGTGTTTCTAATCATGGCCAATGAACTGGTACACACTCGCTTACTGTATTTCTAATCATGGACAATGAACCCATACACACTCTCTCACTGTGTTTCTAATCATGGACAATGAACCCCTCCACACTGTCTCACTGTGTTTCTAATCATGGACAATGAAGCCCTACAGACTCTCTCACTGTGCTTCTAATCATGGACAATGAACCCCTACACACTGTCTCACTGTGTTTCTAATCTTGGACAATGAACCCCTATACACTCTCTCACTGTGTTCCTAATCATGGACAATCAACCCATACACACTCTCTCAGTGTTTTTCTAATCATGGACAATGAAACACTACACACTCTCTCACTGTCTTTCAATTCATGGACAATGAACGCCTATACACTGTCTCACTGTGTTCCTAATCATGGGCAATCAACCCATACACACTGTGTCACTGTGTTTCTAATCATGGACAAAGAACCCATCCACACTCTCTCACTGTGTTTGTAATCATGAACAATGAACCCATACACACTCTCTCACGGTGTTTCTAATCATGGACAATGAACCCCTACACACTGTCTCACTGTGTTTGTAACCATGAACAATGAACCCCTACAGACTCTCTCACTGTGATTCTAACCATGGACAATGAACCCTTACGCACTCTCTCACTGTGTTTCTCATCATGGACAATGAACCCCTCCCCACTGTCTCACTGTGCTTCTAATCATGGACAATGAAACACGACACACTGTCTCACAGTGTTTCTAATCATGGACAATGAACCCATACACACTCTCTCGCTGTGTTTCTAATCATGGACAATGAACACGTACACAATGACTCACTATCTTTCTAATCATGGGCAATCAACCCCTACACACTGTCTCGCAGTGTTTCTAATCATGGACAATGAACACGTACATAATGTCTCACTGAGTTTCTAATCATGGACAATTAACCCGTAAACACCCTCTCACTGTGTTTCTAATCATGTACAATGAACTGGTACACACTCTCTCACTGTGTTTCTAATGATGGACAATGAACTGCTGCACACTGTCTCACTGTGTTTCTAATCATGAACAATGAAACCCTACACACTGTCTCACTGTGTTTCTAGTCATGGATAATGAAAACGTACACAATGTCTCAATGTGTTACTAATCATGGACAATGAACCTGTATACACCCTCTCACTGTGTTTCTAATCATGAACAATGAACCCGTACACAATCTCTCACTGTGTTTCCAATCATGGCCAATGAACTGGTACACACTCGCTTACTGTATTTCTAATCATGGACAATGAACCCATACACACTATCTCACTGTGTTTCTAATCATGGACAATGAACCCCTCCACACTCTCTCACTGTGTTTCTAATCATGGACACTGAACCCCTATACACTCTCTCACTGTGTTCCTAATCATGGACAATCAACCCATACACACTCTCTCAGAGTTTTTCTAATCATGGACAATGAACTCGTACACACTGTCTCACTGTGTTTCTAATCATGGAAAATAAAAACATAAACACTGCCTCACTGTGTTTCAAATCATGGACAATGAACCGCTACACACTGTCTCACTATGTTTCTAATCATGGACAATGAACCCATCCGCACACTCTCACTGTATTTCTAATCATGGACAATGAACCCGTACACTATCTCTCACGGTGTTTCTAATCATGGACAATGAATCCATACACACTGTCTCACTGTGTTTCTAATCATGAACAATGAAACCCTACACACTGTCTCACTGTGTTTCTAATCATGGACAATGAACCCGTACACACTCTCTCACTCTGTTTCTAATCATGGACAATGAACCCGTACACACTCTCTCACTGTGTTTCTAAACATGGACAATGAACCCTTCCGCACTGTCTCGCTGTCCTTCTAATCATGGACAATGAACCCGTACACACTGTCTCACTGTGTTTCTAATCGTGGACAAATAAAACACAAACACTACCTCACTGTTTTTCCGATCATGTACAATGAACCCCTACACACTGCCTCACTATGATTCAAATCATAGACAATGAACCCATCCGCACTCTCTCACTGTGTTTCTAATCATGGACAATGAATCCATACACACTGTCTCACAGTGTTTCTAATCATGAACAATGAAACCCTATACACTGTCTCACTGTGTTACCAATAATGGACAATGAACCCGTACACACTCTCTCACTGTGTTTCTAATCATGTCCAATCAACTGGTACACACTCGCTTACTGTATTTCTAATCATGGACAATGAACCCATACACACTCTCTCACTGTGTTTCTAATCATGGACAATGAACCCCTCCACACTGTCTCACTGTGTTTCTAATCATGGACAATGAACCCCTATACACTCTCTCACTGTGTTCCTAATCATGGACAATCAACCCATACACACTCTATCAGTGTTTTTCTAATCATGGACAACGAACCCGTACACACTGTCTCACTGAGTTTCTAATCATGGAAAATAAAAACATAAACACTGCCTCACTGTGTTTCAAAACATGGACAATGAACCGCTACACACTGTCTCAGTATGTTTCTAATCATGGACAATGAACCCATCCGCACTCTCTCACTGTGTTTCTAATCATGGACAATGAACCCGTACACACTCTCTCACGGTGTTTCTAATCATGGACAATGAAACCATACAAACTCTCTCACTGTGTTTCTAATCATGGACAATGAACCCGTACACTCTCTCTCACTGTGTTTTTAATCATGGACAATAAACCCATACACACACTCTCGCTGTGCTTCTAATCATGGACAATGAACACGTACACAATGTCTCACTGTGTTTCTAATCATGGACAATGAACCCATACAGACTCTCTCACTGTATTTCTAAACATGGACAATGAACCCTTCCACACTGTCTCACTGTCCTTCTAATCATGGACAATGAACCCGTATACACTCTCTCACTGTCTTTCTAATCATGGACAATAAACCCGTACACACTGTCTCTTTGTGTTTCTAATCGTGGACAATGAACACCTACACACTGTTTCACTGCGTTTCTAATCATGGACAACGAACCCGTACACACTGTCTCACTGTGTTTCTAATCATGAAGAATGAAACCCTACACACTGTCTCACTGTGTTACTAATCATGGACAATAAACCTGTACACACTCTCTCACTGTGTTTCTAATCATGGCCAATGAACTGGTACACACTGCTTACTGTATTTCTAATCATGGACAATGAACCCATACACACTCTCTCACTGTGTTTCTAATCATGGACAATGAACCCCTCCACACTGTCTCACTGTGTTTCTAATCATGGACAATGAAGCCCTACAGACTCTCTCACTGTGCTTCTAATCATGGACAATGAACCCCTACACACTGTCTCACTGTGTTTCTAATCTTGGACAATGAACCCCTATACACTCTCTCACTGTGTTCCAAATCATGGACAATCAACCCATACACACTCTCTCAGTGTTTTTCTAATCATGGACAATGAAACACTACACACTCTCTCACTGTCTTTCAATTCATGGACAATGAACGCCTATACACTGTCTCACTGTGTTCCTAATCATGGGCAATCAACCCATACACACTGTGTCACTGTGTTTCTAATCATGGACAAAGAACCCATCCACACTCTCTCACTGTGTTTGTAATCATGAACAATGAACCCCTACAGACTCTCTCACTGTGATTCTAACCATGGACAATGAACCCTTACGCACTCTCTCACTGTGTTTCTCATCATGGACAATGAACCCCTCCCCACTGTCTCACTGTGCTTCTAATCATCGACAATGAAACCCGACACACTGTCTCACAGTGTTTCTAATCATGGACAATGAACCCATACACACTCTCTCGCTGTGTTTCTAATCATGGACAATGAACTCGTACACAATGACTCACTATCTTTCTAATCATGGGCAATCAACCCCTACACACTGTCTCGCAGTGTTTCTAATCATGGACAATGAACACGTACATAATGTCTCACTGAGTTTCTAATCATGGACAATTAACCCGTAAACACCCTCTCACTGTGTTTCTAATCATGTACAATGAAATGGTACACACTCTCTCACTGTGTTTCTAATGATGGACAATGAACTGCTGCACACTGTCTCACTGTGTTTCTAATCATGAACAATGAAACCCTACACACTGTCTCACTGTGTTTCTAGTCATGGATAATGAAAACGTACACAATGTCTCAATGTGTTACTAATCATGGACAATGAACCTGTATACACCCTCTCACTGTGTTTCTAATCATGAACAATGAACCCGTACACACTCTCTCACTGCGTTTCTAATCATGGACAATGAACCCGTACAAACTCTCTCGCAGTGTTTCTAATCATGGACAATGAACCCATACACACTCTCTCACTGAGTTTCTAATCATGGACAATGAACCCCTCCACACTGTCTCACTGTGTTCCTAATCATGGACAATCAACCCATCCACACTCTCTCAGTGTTTTTCTAATCATGGACAATGAACCCGTACACACTGTCTCACTGTGTTTCTAATCATGGAAAATAAAAACATAAACACTGCCTCACTGTGCTTCAAATCATGGACAATGAACCGCTACACACTGTCTCACTATGTTTCTAATCATGGACAATGAACCCCTACACACTGCCTCACTATGATTCAAATCATAGACAATGAACCCATCCGCACTCTCTCACTGTGTTTCTAATCATGGACAATGAATCCATACACACTGTCTCACAGTGTTTCTAATCATGAACAATGAAACCCTATACACTGTCTCACTGTGTTACCAATAATGGACAATGAACCCGTACACACTCTCTCACTGTGTTTCTAATCATGGCCAATCAACTGGTACACACTCTCTTACTGTATTTCTAATCATGGACAATGAACCCATACACACTCTCTCACTGTGTTTCTAATCATGGACAATGAACCCCTCCACACTCTCTCACTGTGTTCCTAATCATGGACAATCAACCCATACACACTCTATCAGTGTTTTTCTAATCATGGACAACGAACCCATACACACTGTCTCACTGAGTTTCTAATCATGGAAAATAAAAACATAAACACTGCCTCACTGTGTTTCAAATCATGGACAATGAACCCATCCGCACTCTCTCACTGTGTTTCTAATCATGGACAATGAAACCATACAAACTCTCTCACTGTGTTTCTAATCATGGACAATGAACCCGTACACTCTCTCTCACTGTGTTTTTAATCATGGACAATAAACCCATACACACACTCTCGCTGTGTTTCTAATCATGGACAATGAACACGTACACAATGTCTCACTGTGTTTCTAATCATGGACAATGAACCCATACAGACTCTCTCACTGTATTTCTAAACATGGACAATGAACCCTTCCACACTGTCTCACTGTCCTTCTAATCATGGACAATGAACCCGTATACACTCTCTCACTGTCTTTCTAATCATGGACAATAAACCCGTACACACTGTCTCTTTGTGTTTCTAATCGTGGACAATGAACACCTACACACTGTTTCACTGCGTTTCTAATCATGGACAACGAACCCGTACACACTGTCTCACTGTGTTTCTAATCATGAAGAATGAAACCCGACACACTGTCTCACTGTGTTACTAATCATGGACAATAAACCTGTACACACTCTCTCACTGTGTTTCTAATCATGGCCAATGAACTGGTACACACTGCTTACTGTATTTCTAATCATGGACAATGAACCCATACACACTCTCTCACTGTGTTTCTAATCATGGACAATGAACCCCTCCACACTGTCTCACTGTGTTTCTAATCATGGACAATGAAGCCCTACAGACTCTCTCACTGTGCTTCTAATCATGGACAATGAACCCCTACACACTGTCTCACTGTGTTTCTAATCTTGGACAATGAACCCCTATACACTCTCTCACTGTGTTCCTAATCATGGACAATCAACCCATACACACTCTCTCAGTGTTTTTCTAATCATGGACAATGAAACACTACACACTCTCTCACTGTCTTTCAATTCATGGACAATGAACGCCTATACACTGTCTCACTGTGTTCCTAATCATGGGCAATCAACCCATACACACTGTGTCACTGTGTTTCTAATCATGGACAAAGAACCCATCCACACTCTCTCACTGTGTTTGTAATCATGAACAATGAACCCCTACAGACTCTCTCACTGTGATTCTAACCATGGACAATGAACCCTTACGCACTCTCTCACTGTGTTTCTCATCATGGACAATGAACCCCTCCCCACTGTCTCACTGTGCTTCTAATCATGGACAATGAAACCCGACACACTGTCTCACAGTGTTTCTAATCATGGACAATGAACCCATACACACTCTCTCAGTGTTTTTCTAATCATGGACAATGAACCCGTACACACTGTCTCACTGTGTTTCTAATCATGGAAAATAAAAACATAAACACTGCCTCACTGTGCTTCAAATCATGGACAATGAACCGCTACACACTGTCTCACTATGTTTCTAATCATGGACAATGAACCCCTACACACTGCCTCACTATGATTCAAATCATAGACAATGAACCCATCCGCACTCTCTCACTGTGTTTCTAATCATGGACAATGAATCCATACACACTGTCTCACAGTGTTTCTAATCATGAACAATGAAACCCTATACACTGTCTCACTGTGTTACCAATAATGGACAATGAACCCGTACACACTCTCTCACTGTGTTTCTAATCATGGCCAATCAACTGGTACACACTCTCTTACTGTATTTCTAATCATGGACAATGAACCCATACACACTCTCTCACTGTGTTTCTAATCATGGACAATGAACCCCTCCACACTCTCTCACTGTGTTCCTAATCATGGACAATCAACCCATACACACTCTATCAGTGTTTTTCTAATCATGGACAACGAACCCATACACACTGTCTCACTGAGTTTCTAATCATGGAAAATAAAAACATAAACACTGCCTCACTGTGTTTCAAATCATGGACAATGAACCGCTACACACTGTCTCAGTATGTTTCTAATCATGGACAATGAACCCATCCGCACTCTCTCACTGTGTTTCTAATCATGGACAATGAACCCGTACACACTCTCTCGCGGTGTTTCTAATCATGGACAATGAAACCATACAAACTCTCTCACTGTGTTTCTAATCATGGACCATGAACCCGTACACTCTCTCTCACTGTGTTTTTAATCATGGACAATAAACCCATACACACACTCTCGCTGTGTTTCTAATCATGGACAATGAACACGTACACAATGTCTCACTGTGTTTCTAATCATGGACAATGAACCCATACAGACTCTCTCACTGTATTTCTAAACATGGACAATGAACCCTTCCACACTGTCTCACTGTCCTTCTAATCATGGACAATGAACCCGTATACACTCTCTCACTGTCTTTCTAATCATGGACAACGAACCCGTACACACTGTCTCACTGTGTTTCTAATCATGAAGAATGAAACCCGACACACTGTCTCACTGTGTTACTAATCATGGACAATAAACCTGTACACACTCTCTCACTGTGTTTCTAATCATGGCCAATGAACTGGTACACACTGCTTACTGTATTTCTAATCATGGACAATGAACCCATACACACTCTCTCACTGTGTTTCTAATCATGGACAATGAACCCCTCCACACTGTCTCACTGTGTTTCTAATCATGGACAATGAAGCCCTACAGACTCTCTCACTGTGCTTCTAATCATGGACAATGAACCCCTACACACTGTCTCACTGTGTTTCTAATCTTGGACAATGAACCCCTATACACTCTCTCACTGTGTTCCTAATCATGGACAATCAACCCATACACACTCTCTCAGTGTTTTTCTAATCATGGACAATGAAACACTACACACTCTCTCACTGTCTTTCAATTCATGGACAATGAACGCCTATACACTGTCTCACTGTGTTCCTAATCATGGGCAATCAACCCATACACACTGTGTCACTGTGTTTCTAATCATGGACAAAGAACCCATCCACACTCTCTCACTGTGTTTGTAATCATGAACAATGAACCCCTACAGACTCTCTCACTGTGATTCTAACCATGGACAATGAACCCTTACGCACTCTCTCACTGTGTTTCTCATCATGGACAATGAACCCCTCCCCACTGTCTCACTGTGCTTCTAATCATGGACAATGAAACCCGACACACTGTCTCACAGTGTTTCTAATCATGGACAATGAACCCATACACACTCTCTCGCTGTGTTTCTAATCATGGACAATGAACACGTACACAATGACTCACTATCTTTCTAATCATGGGCAATCAACCCCTACACACTGTCTCGCAGTGTTTCTAATCATGGACAATGAACACGTACATAATGTCTCACTGAGTTTCTAATCATGGACAATTAACCCGTAAACACCCTCTCACTGTGTTTCTAATCATGTACAATGAACTGGTACACACTCTCTCACTGTGTTTCTAATGATGGACAATGAACTGCTGCACACTGTCTCACTGTGTTTCTAATCATGAACAATGAAACCCTACACACTGTCTCACTGTGTTTCTAGTCATGGATAATGAAAACGTACACAATGTCTCAATGTGTTACTAATCATGGACAATGAACCTGTATACACCCTCTCACTGTGTTTCTAATCATGAACAATGAAACCGTACACACTCTCTCACTGCGTTTCTAATCATGGACAATGAACCCGTACACACTCTCTCGCAGTGTTTCTAATCATGGACAATGAACCCATACACACTCTCTCACTGAGTTTCTAATCATGGACAATGAACCCCTCCACACTGTCTCACTGTGTTTCTAATCATGGACAATGAACCCCTATACACTCTCTCACTGTGTTCCTAATCATGGACAATCAACCCATCCACACTCTCTCAGTGTTTTTCTAATCATGGACAATGAACCCGTACACACTGTCTCACTGTGTTTCTAATCATGGAAAATAAAAACATAAACACTGCCTCACTGTGCTTCAAATCATGGACAATGAACCGCTACACACTGTCTCACTATGTTTCTAATCATGGACAATGAACCCATCCGCACACTCTCACAGTGTTTCTAATCAAGGACAATGAATCCATACACACTGTCTCACTGTGTTTCTAATCATGAACAATGAAACCCTACACACTGTCTCACTGTGTTTCTAATCATGGACAATGAACCCGTACACACTCTCTCTCTGTGTTTCTAATCATGGACAATGAACCCGTACACACTCTCTCACTGTGTTTCTAAACATGGACAATGAACCCTTCCGCACTGTCTCACTGTCCTTATAATCATGGACAATGAAACCCTACACACTGTCTCACAGTGTTTCTAATCATGAACAATGAAACCCTACACACTGTCTCACTGTGTTACTAATAATGGACAATGAACCCGTACACAATCTCTCACTGTGTTTCTAATCATGGCCAATGAACTGGTACACACTCGCTTACTGTATTTCTAATCATGGACAATGAACCCCTCCCCACTGTCTCACTGTGCTTCTAATCATGGACAATGAAACCCGACACACTGTCTCACAGTGTTTCTAATCATGGACAATGAACCCATACACACTCTCTCGCTGTGTTTCTAATCATGGACAATGAACACGTACACAATGACTCACTATCTTTCTAATCATGGGCAATCAACCCCTACACACTGTCTCGCAGTGTTTCTAATCATGGACAATGAACACGTACATAATGTCTCACTGAGTTTCTAATCATGGACAATTAACCCGTAAACACCCTCTCACTGTGTTTCTAATCATGTACAATGAACTGGTACACACTCTCTCACTGTGTTTCTAATGATGGACAATGAACTGCTGCACACTGTCTCACTGTGTTTCTAATCATGAACAATGAAACCCTACACACTGTCTCACTGTGTTTCTAGTCATGGATAATGAAAACGTACACAATGTCTCAATGTGTTACTAATCATGGACAATGAACCTGTATACACCCTCTCACTGTGTTTCTAATCATGAACAATGAAACCGTACACACTCTCTCACTGCGTTTCTAATCATGGACAATGAACCCGTACACACTCTCTCGCAGTGTTTCTAATCATGGACAATGAACCCATACACACTCTCTCACTGAGTTTCTAATCATGGACAATGAACCCCTCCACACTGTCTCACTGTGTTTCTAATCATGGACAATGAACCCCTATACACTCTCTCACTGTGTTCCTAATCATGGACAATCAACCCATCCACACTCTCTCAGTGTTTTTCTAATCATGGACAATGAACCCGTACACACTGTCTCACTGTGTTTCTAATCATGGAAAATAAAAACATAAACACTGCCTCACTGTGCTTCAAATCATGGACAATGAACCGCTACACACTGTCTCACTATGTTTCTAATCATGGACAATGAACCCATCCGCACACTCTCACAGTGTTTCTAATCAAGGACAATGAATCCATACACACTGTCTCACTGTGTTTCTAATCATGAACAATGAAACCCTACACACTGTCTCACTGTGTTTCTAATCATGGACAATGAACCCGTACACACTCTCTCTCTGTGTTTCTAATCATGGACAATGAACCCGTACACACTCTCTCACTGTGTTTCTAAACATGGACAATGAACCCTTCCGCACTGTCTCACTGTCCTTATAATCATGGACAATGAAACCCTACACACTGTCTCACAGTGTTTCTAATCATGAACAATGAAACCCTACACACTGTCTCACTGTGTTACTAATAATGGACAATGAACCCGTACACAATCTCTCACTGTGTTTCTAATCATGGCCAATGAACTGGTACACACTCGCTTACTGTATTTCTAATCATGGACAATGAACCCATACACACTATCTCACTGTGTTTCTAATCATTGACACTGAACCCCTATACACTCTCTCACTGTGTTCCTAATCATGGACAATCAACCCATACACACTCTCTCAGTGTTTTTCTGATCATGGACAATGAACTCGTACACACTGTCTCACTGTGTTTCTAATCATGGAAAATAAAAACATAAACACTGCCTCACTGTGTTTCAAATCATGGACAATGAACCGCTACACACTGTCTCACTATGTTTCTAATCATGGACAATGAACCCATCCGCACTCTCTCACTGTGTTTCTAATCATGGACAATGAAACCATACAAACTCTCTCACTGTGTTTCTAATCATGGACAATGAACCCGTACACTCTCTCTCACTGTGTTTCTAATCATGAACAATGAACCCATACAGTCTCTCTCACTGTATTTCTAAACATGGACAATGAACCCTTCCACACTGTCTCACTGTGTTTCTAATCATGGACAATGAACCCGTCCACACTGTCTCTTTGTGTTTCTAATCGTGGACAATGAACACCTACACACTGTTTCACTGCGTTTCTAATCATGGACAACGAACCCGTACACACTGTCTCACTGTGTTTCTAATCATGAACAATGAAACCCTACACACTGTCTCAGTGTGTTACTAATCATGGACAATAAACCCGTACACACTCTCTCACAGTGTTTCTAATCATGGCCAATGAACTGGTACACACTCGCTTACTGTATTTCTAATCATGGACAATGAACCCATACACACTCTCTCACTGTGTTTCTAATCATGGACAATGAACCCCTCCACACTTTCTCACTGTGTTTCTAATCATGGACAATGAACCCATAAAAACTGTCTCATTGTGTTTCTAATCATGGACAATGAACCCATACACACTTTCTCACTGTGTTACTAATCATGGACACTGAATCCATACACTCTGTCTCAGTGTGTTTCTAATCATGTACAATGAAGCCATACACACTGTCTCACTGTGTTTCTAATCATTAACAATGAAACCGTACCCACTCTCTCAATGTGTTTCTAATCATAGACAATGAAGACATACACACTGTCTCATTGTGTTTCTAATCATGAACAATGAAACCCTACAAACTGTCGCACTATGTTTCCAATCATGTACAATGAAGCCATACACACTCTCTCACTGTGTTTCTAATCATGGACAATGAACTGGTACACCATTTCCAACTGTGTTTCTAATGATGGACAGTCAACGCATATACACTCTCTCACTGTCTTTCTAATCATGGACAATGAACCCCTACACACTGTTTCACTGCGTTTCTAATCATGGACAACGAACCCGTACACACTGTCTCACTGTGTTTCTAATCATGGACAATGAAAACACAAACACTCTCTCACTGTGTTCCTAATCATGGACAATCAACCCATACACACTCTCTCAGTGTTTTTCTAATCATGGACAATGAAACACTACACACTCTCTCACTGTCTTTCAATTCATGGACAATGAACGCCTATACACTGTCTCACTGTGTTCCTAATCATGGGCAATCAACCCATACACACTGTGTCACTGTGTTTCTAATCATGGACAAAGAACCCATCCACACTCTCTCACTGTGTTTGTAATCATGAACAATGAACCCCTACAGACTCTCTCACTGTGATTCTAACCATGGACAATGAACCCTTACGCACTCTCTCACTGTGTTTCTCATCATGGACAATGAACCCCTCCCCACTGTCTCACTGTGCTTCTAATCATGGACAATGAAACCCGACACACTGTCTCACAGTGTTTCTAATCATGGACAATGAACCCATACACACTCTCTCAGTGTTTTTCTAATCATGGACAATGAACCCGTACACACTGTCTCACTGTGTTTCTAATCATGGAAAATAAAAACATAAACACTGCCTCACTGTGCTTCAAATCATGGACAATGAACCGCTACACACTGTCTCACTATGTTTCTAATCATGGACAATGAACCCCTACACACTGCCTCACTATGATTCAAATCATAGACAATGAACCCATCCGCACTCTCTCACTGTGTTTCTAATCATGGACAATGAATCCATACACACTGTCTCACAGTGTTTCTAATCATGAACAATGAAACCCTATACACTGTCTCACTGTGTTACCAATAATGGACAATGAACCCGTACACACTCTCTCACTGTGTTTCTAATCATGGCCAATCAACTGGTACACACTCTCTTACTGTATTTCTAATCATGGACAATGAACCCATACACACTCTCTCACTGTGTTTCTAATCATGGACAATGAACCCCTCCACACTCTCTCACTGTGTTCCTAATCATGGACAATCAACCCATACACACTCTATCAGTGTTTTTCTAATCATGGACAACGAACCCATACACACTGTCTCACTGAGTTTCTAATCATGGAAAATAAAAACATAAACACTGCCTCACTGTGTTTCAAATCATGGACAATGAACCGCTACACACTGTCTCAGTATGTTTCTAATCATGGACAATGAACCCATCCGCACTCTCTCACTGTGTTTCTAATCATGGACAATGAACCCGTACACACTCTCTCGCGGTGTTTCTAATCATGGACAATGAAACCATACAAACTCTCTCACTGTGTTTCTAATCATGGACCATGAACCCGTACACTCTCTCTCACTGTGTTTTTAATCATGGACAATAAACCCATACACACACTCTCGCTGTGTTTCTAATCATGGACAATGAACACGTACACAATGTCTCACTGTGTTTCTAATCATGGACAATGAACCCATACAGACTCTCTCACTGTATTTCTAAACATGGACAATGAACCCTTCCACACTGTCTCACTGTCCTTCTAATCATGGACAATGAACCCGTATACACTCTCTCACTGTCTTTCTAATCATGGACAACGAACCCGTACACACTGTCTCACTGTGTTTCTAATCATGAAGAATGAAACCCGACACACTGTCTCACTGTGTTACTAATCATGGACAATAAACCTGTACACACTCTCTCACTGTGTTTCTAATCATGGCCAATGAACTGGTACACACTGCTTACTGTATTTCTAATCATGGACAATGAACCCATACACACTCTCTCACTGTGTTTCTAATCATGGACAATGAACCCCTCCACACTGTCTCACTGTGTTTCTAATCATGGACAATGAAGCCCTACAGACTCTCTCACTGTGCTTCTAATCATGGACAATGAACCCCTACACACTGTCTCACTGTGTTTCTAATCTTGGACAATGAACCCCTATACACTCTCTCACTGTGTTCCTAATCATGGACAATCAACCCATACACACTCTCTCAGTGTTTTTCTAATCATGGACAATGAAACACTACACACTCTCTCACTGTCTTTCAATTCATGGACAATGAACGCCTATACACTGTCTCACTGTGTTCCTAATCATGGGCAATCAACCCATACACACTGTGTCACTGTGTTTCTAATCATGGACAAAGAACCCATCCACACTCTCTCACTGTGTTTGTAATCATGAACAATGAACCCCTACAGACTCTCTCACTGTGATTCTAACCATGGACAATGAACCCTTACGCACTCTCTCACTGTGTTTCTCATCATGGACAATGAACCCCTCCCCACTGTCTCACTGTGCTTCTAATCATGGACAATGAAACCCGACACACTGTCTCACAGTGTTTCTAATCATGGACAATGAACCCATACACACTCTCTCGCTGTGTTTCTAATCATGGACAATGAACACGTACACAATGACTCACTATCTTTCTAATCATGGGCAATCAACCCCTACACACTGTCTCGCAGTGTTTCTAATCATGGACAATGAACACGTACATAATGTCTCACTGAGTTTCTAATCATGGACAATTAACCCGTAAACACCCTCTCACTGTGTTTCTAATCATGTACAATGAACTGGTACACACTCTCTCACTGTGTTTCTAATGATGGACAATGAACTGCTGCACACTGTCTCACTGTGTTTCTAATCATGAACAATGAAACCCTACACACTGTCTCACTGTGTTTCTAGTCATGGATAATGAAAACGTACACAATGTCTCAATGTGTTACTAATCATGGACAATGAACCTGTATACACCCTCTCACTGTGTTTCTAATCATGAACAATGAAACCGTACACACTCTCTCACTGCGTTTCTAATCATGGACAATGAACCCGTACACACTCTCTCGCAGTGTTTCTAATCATGGACAATGAACCCATACACACTCTCTCACTGAGTTTCTAATCATGGACAATGAACCCCTCCACACTGTCTCACTGTGTTTCTAATCATGGACAATGAACCCCTATACACTCTCTCACTGTGTTCCTAATCATGGACAATCAACCCATCCACACTCTCTCAGTGTTTTTCTAATCATGGACAATGAACCCGTACACACTGTCTCACTGTGTTTCTAATCATGGAAAATAAAAACATAAACACTGCCTCACTGTGCTTCAAATCATGGACAATGAACCGCTACACACTGTCTCACTATGTTTCTAATCATGGACAATGAACCCATCCGCACACTCTCACAGTGTTTCTAATCAAGGACAATGAATCCATACACACTGTCTCACTGTGTTTCTAATCATGAACAATGAAACCCTACACACTGTCTCACTGTGTTTCTAATCATGGACAATGAACCCGTACACACTCTCTCAATGTGTTTCTAATCATAGACAATGAAGACATACACACTGTCTCATTGTGTTTCTAATCATGAACAATGAAACCCTACAAACTGTCGCACTATGTTTCCAATCATGTACAATGAAGCCATACACACTCTCTCACTGTGTTTCTAATCATGGACAATGAACTGGTACACCATTTCCAACTGTGTTTCTAATGATGGACAGTCAACGCATATACACTCTCTCACTGTCTTTCTAATCATGGACAATGAACCCCTACACACTGTTTCACTGCGTTTCTAATCATGGACAACGAACCCGTACACACTGTCTCACTGTGTTTCTAATCATGGACAATGAAAACACAAACACTACCTCACTGTGTTTCCAATCATGGACAATGAACATGTACACACTCTCTCACTTTGTTTCTAATCATCGACAATGAACCTGTACACACTCTCTCACAGTGTTTCTAAACATGGACAATGAATCCATACACACTGTCTCACTGTGTTTCTAATCATGGACAATGAACCCCTACACACTCTCTCACAGTGTTACTAATCATGGACAACGAACCCGTACAGACGGTCTCACTGCGTTTCTAATAACGGACAATGATCCCCTATACACTCTCTCACTGTGTCCCTAATCATGGACAATCAATCCATACACACTCTCTGTCTGTTTTTCTGATCATGGACAACGAACCCGTGCACACTGTCTCACTGTGTTTCTAATCATGCACAATGAAAACATAAACACTGCCTCACTGTGTTTCCAATCATGGACAATGAACCCCCACACTCTGTCTCAATATGTTTTTAATCATGGACAATGAACCCGTACGCACGCTCTCACATTGTTTCTACTCATGGACAATGAATCCATACACACTGTCTTACTCTGTTTCTAATCATGGACAATGAACCCATCCGCACTCTCTCCATGTGTTTCTAATCATGGACAATGAACCTTTACACACTCTCTCACTGTGTATCAAATCAGGGACAATGAACCCATACACACTGTCTCACTGTGTTTCTAATCATGGACAATGAAGACATACACACTGTCTCACTGTGTTTCTAATCATGGACAATGAACCCGTACACACTCACTCACGGTGTTTCTAATCATGGACAATAAACCCATCCACACTCTCTCACTGTGTTTGTAACCATGAACAATGAACCCCTACAGACTCTCTCACTGTGATTACTAACCATGGACAATGACCTTACGCACTCTCTCACTGTGTTTCTCATCATGGACAATGAACCTCTCCACACTGTCTCACTGTGCTTCTAATCATGGACAATGAACCCATATACACTCTCTCACTGTGTTTCTAAACATGGACAATGAACCCTTCCGCACTGTCTCACTGTCCTTATAATCATGGACAATGAAACCCTACACACTGTCTCACAGTGTTTCTAATCATGAACAATGAAACCCTACACACTGTCTCACTGTGTTACTAATAATGGACAATGAACCCGTACACAATCTCTCACTGTGTTTCTAATCATGGCCAATGAACTGGTACACACTCGCTTACTGTATTTCTAATCATGGACAATGAACCCCTCCCCACTGTCTCACTGTGCTTCTAATCATGGACAATGAAACCCGACACACTGTCTCACAGTGTTTCTAATCATGGACAATGAACCCATACACACTCTCTCGCTGTGTTCTAATCATGGACAATGAACACGTACACAATGACTCACTATCTTTCTAATCATGGGCAATCAACCCCTACACACTGTCTCGCAGTGTTTCTAAACATGGACAATGAACACGTACATAATGTCTCACTGAGTTTCTAATCATGGACAATTAACCGTAAACACCCTCTCACTGTGTTTCTAATCATGTACAATGAACTGGTACACACTCTCTCACTTGTGTTTCTAATGATGGACAATGAACTGCTGCACACTGTCCACTGTGTTTCTAATCATGAACAATGAAACCCTACACACTGTCTCACTGTGTTTCTAGTCATGGATAATGAAAACGTACACAATGTCTCAATGTGTTACTAATCATGGACAATGAACCTGTATGCACCCTCTCACTGTGTTTCTAATCATGAACAAGAAACCGTACACACTCTCTCACTGCGTTTCTAATCATGGACAATGAACCCGTACACACTCTCTCGCAGTGTTTCTAATCATGGACAATGAACCCATACACACTCTCTCACTGAGTTTCTAATCATGGACAATGAACCCTCCACACTGTCTCACTGTGGTTTCTAATCATGGACAATGAACCCCTATACACTCTCTCACTGTGTTCCTAATCATGGACAATCAACCCATCCACACTCTCTCAGTGTTTTTCTAATCATGGACAATGAACCCGTACACACTGTCTCACTGTGTTTCTAATCATGGAAAATAAAAACATAAACACTGCCTCACTGTGCTTCAAATCATGGACAATGAACCGCTACACACTGTCTCACTATGTTTCTAATCATGGACAATGAACCCATCCGCACACTCTCACAGTGTTTCTAATCAAGGACAATGAATCCATACACACTGTCTCACTGTGTTTCTAATCATGAACAATGAAACCCTACACACTGTCTCACTGTGTTTCTAATCATGGACAATGAACCCGTACACACTCTCTCTCTGTGTTTCTAATCATGGACAATGAACCCGTACACACTCTCTCACTGTGTTTCTAAACATGGACAATGAACCCTTCCGCACTGTCTCACTGTCCTTATAATCATGGACAATGAAACCCTACACACTGTCTCACAGTGTTTCTAATCATGAACAATGAAACCCTACACACTGTCTCACTGTGTTACTAATAATGGACAATGAACCCGTACACAATCTCTCACTGTGTTTCTAATCATGGCCAATGAACTGGTACACACTCGCTTACTGTATTTCTAATCATGGACAATGAACCCATACACACTATCTCACTGTGTTTCTAATCATTGACACTGAACCCCTATACACTCTCTCACTGTGTTCCTAATCATGGACAATCAACCCATACACACTCTCTCAGTGTTTTTCTGATCATGGACAATGAACTCGTACACACTGTCTCACTGTGTTTCTAATCATGGAAAAATAAAAACATAAACACTGCCTCACTGTGTTTCAAATCATGGACAATGAACCGCTACACACTGTCTCACTATGTTTCTAATCATGGACAATGAACCCATCCGCACTCTCTCACTGTGTTTCTAATCATGGACAATGAAACCATACAAACTCTCTCACTGTGTTTCTAATCATGGACAATGACCCGTACACTCTCTCTCACTGTGTTTCTAATCATGAACAATGAACCCATACAGTCCTCTCTCACTGTATTTCTAAACATGGACAATGAACCCTTCCACACTGTCTCACTGGTGTTTCTAATCATGGACAATGAACCCGTCCACACTGTCTCTTGTGTTTCCTAATCGTGGACAATGAACACCTACACACTGTTTCACTGCGTTTCTAATCATGGACAACGAACCCGTACACACTGTCCTCTCTGTGTTTCTAATCATGAACAATGAAACCCTACACACTGTCTCAGTGTGTTACTAATCATGGACAATAAACCCGTACACACTCTCTCACAGTGTTTCTAATCATGGCCAATGAACTGGTACACACTCGCTTACTGTATTTCTAATCATGGACAATGAACCCATACACACTCTCTCACTGTGTTTCTAATCATGGACAATGAACCCCTCCACACTTTCTCACTGTGTTTCTAATCATGGACAATGAACCCATAAAAACTGTCTCATTGTGTTTCTAATCATGGACCAATGAACCCATTACACACTTTCTCACTGTGTTACTAATCATGGACACTGAATCCATACACTCTGTCTCAGTGTGTTTCTAATCATGTACAATGAAGCCATACACACTGTCTCACTGTGTTTCTAATCATTAACAATGAAATCCGTACCCACTCTCTCAATGTGTTTCTAATCATAGACAATGAAGACATACACACTGTCTCATTGTGTTTCTAATCATGGAACAATGAAACCCTACAAACTGTCGCACTATGTTTCCAATCATGTACAATGAAGCCATACACACTCTCTCACTGTGTTTCTAATCATGGACAATGAACTGGTACACCATTCCAACTGTGTTTCTAATGATGGACAGTCAACGCATATACACTCTCTCACTGTCTTTCTAATCATGGACAATGAACCCCTACACACTGTTTCACTGCGTTTCTATCATGGACAACGAACCCGTACACACTGTCTCACTGTGTTTCTAATCATGGACAATGAAACACAAACACTACCTCACTGTGTTTCCAATCATGGACAATGAACATGTACACACTCTCTCACTTTGTTTCTAATCATCGACAATGAACCTGTACACACTCTCTCACAGTGTTTCTAACTGGACAATGAATCCATACACACTGTCTCACTGTGTTTCTAATCATGGACAATGAACCCCTACACACTCTCTCACAGTGTTACTAATCATGGACAACGAACCCGTTACAGACGGTCTCACTGCGTTTCTAATAACGGACAATGATCCCCTATACACTCTCTCACTGTGTCCCTAATCATGGACAATCAATCCATACACACTCTCTGTCTGTTTTTCTGATCATGGACAACGACCCGTGCACACTGTCTCACTGTGTTCTAATCATGCACAATGAAACATAAACACTGCCTCACTGTTGTTTCCAATCATGGACAATGAACCCCCACACTCTGTCTCAATATGTTTTTAATCATGGACAATGAACCCGTACGCACGCTCTCACATTGTTTCTACTCATGGACAATGAATCCATACACACTGTCTTACTCTGTTTCTAATCATGGACAATGAACCCATCCGCACTCTCTCCATGTGTTTCTAATCATGGACAATGAACCTTTACACACTCTCTCACTGTGTATCAAATCAGGGACAATGAACCCATACACACTGTCTCACTGTGTTTCTAATCATGGACAATGAAGACATACACACTGTCTCACTGTGTTTCTAATCATGGACAATGAACCCGTACACACTCACTCACGGTGTTCTAATCATGGACAATAAACCCATCCACACTCTCTCACTGTGTTTGTAACCATGACAATGAACCCCTACAGACTCTCTCACTGTGATTCTAACCATGGACAATTGACCCTTACGCACTCTCACTGTGTTTCTCATCATGGACAATGAACCTCTCCACACTGTCTCACTGTGCTTCTAATCATGGACAATGAACCCATATACACTCTCTCACTGTGTTTCTATTATGGACAATGACCCCATACACACTGTCTCACTGTGTTTCTAATCAAGAACAATGAAAACCCTACACACAGTCTCTCAGTGTTTCTATCATGGACAATGAACCCATACACACTCTCTCGCTGTGTTTCTAATCATGGACAATGAACACGTACACAATGTCTCACTGTGTTTCTAATCATGGACAATCAACCCCTACACACTGTCTCACTGTGTTTCCAATCATGGACAATGAACCCATACACACTCTCTCACTGTGTTTCTAATCATGGAGAATGATCCCGTAAACACTCTCTCACAGTGTTTCAAATGATGGACAATGAACCAATGCACACTCTCTCACTGTGCTTGTAATCCTGGACAATGAACCCCTACACACTCTCTCACTGTGTTTCTAATCATTGACAATAAACCCGTACACACTCTCTCACTGTGTTTCTAATCATGGACAATGAACCCATACAAACAGTCGCAATGTGTTTCTAAATCATGAGCAATGAACCCCTACACACGGTATCACGGTTTTCTAATCATGGACAATGAACCATAAACACTCTCTCACTGTGTTTCTAATGATGGACAATGAACTGCTGCACACTATCTCACTGTGTTTCTAATCATGAACAATGAAACCCTACACACTGTCTCACTGTGTTTCTAGTCATGGATAATGAAAACGTACACAATGTCTCAATGTGTTACTAATCATGGACAATGAACCTGTATACACCCTCTCACTGTGTTTCTAATCATGAACAATGAACCGCTCACACTGTCTCACTATGTTTCTAATCATGGACAATGAACCCCTACACACTGCCTCACTATGATTCAAATCATAGACAATGAACCCATCCGCACTCTCTCACTGTGTTCTAATCATGGACAATGAATCCATACACACTGTCTCACAGTGTTTCTAATCATGAACAATGAAACCCTATACACTGTCTCACTGTGTTACCAATAATGGACAATGAACCCGTACACACTCTCTCACTGTGTTTCTAATCATGGCCAATCAACTGGTACACACTCTCTTACTGTATTTCTAATCATGGACAATGAACCCATACACACTCTCTCACTGTGTTTCTAATCATGGACAATGAACCCCTCCACACTCTCTCACTGTGTTCCTAATCATGGACAATCAACCCATACACACTCTATCAGTGTTTTTCTAATCATGGACAACGAACCCATACACACTGTCTCACTGAGTTTCTAATCATGGAAAATAAAAACATAAACACTGCCTCACTGTGTTTCAAATCATGGACAATGAACCGCTACACACTGTCTCAGTATGTTTCTAATCATGGACAATGAACCCATCCGCACTCTCTCACTGTGTTTCTAATCATGGACAATGAACCCGTACACACTCTCTCACGGTGTTTCTAATCATGGACAATGAAACCAACAAACTCTCTCACTGTGTTTCTAATCATGGACAATGAACCCGTACACTCTCTCTCACTGTGTATTTTAATCATGGACAATAAACCCTACACACACTCTCGCTGTGTTTCTAATCATGGACAATGACACATACAGACTCTCTCACTGTATTTCTAAACATGGACAATGAACCCTTCACACTGTCTCACTGTCCTTCTAATCATGGACAATGAACCCGTATACACTCTCTCACTGTCTTTCTAATCATGGACAACGAACCCGTACACACTGTCTCACTGTGTTTCTAATCATGAAGAATGAAACCCGACACACTGTCTCACTGTGTTACTAATCATGGACAATAAACCTGTACACACTCTCTCACTGTGTTTCTAATCATGGCCAATGAACTGGTACACACTGCTTACTGTATTTCTAATCATGGACAATGAACCCATACACACTCTCTCACTGTGTTTCTAATCATGGACAATGAACCCCTCCACACTGTCTCACTGTGTTTCTAATCATGGACAATGAAGCCCTACAGACTCTCTCACTGTGCTTCTAATCATGGACAATGAACCCCTACACACTGTCTCACTGTGTTTCTAATCTTGGACAATGAACCCCTATACACTCTCTCACTGTGTTCCTAATCATGGACAATCAACCCATACACACTCTCTCAGTGTTTTTCTAATCATGGACAATGAAACACTACACACTCTCTCACTGTCTTTCAATTCATGGACAATGAACGCCTATACACTGTCTCACTGTGTTCCTAATCATGGGCAATCAACCCATACACACTGTGTCACTGTGTTTCTAATCATGGACAAAGAACCCATCCACACTCTCTCACTGTGTTTGTAATCATGAACAATGAACCCCTACAGACTCTCTCACTGTGATTCTAACCATGGACAATGAACCCTTACGCACTCTCTCACTGTGTTTCTCATCATGGACAATGAACCCCTCCCCACTGTCTCACTGTGCTTCTAATCATGGACAATGAAACCCGACACACTGTCTCACAGTGTTTCTAATCATGGACAATGAACCCATACACACTCTCTCGCTGTGTTTCTAATCATGGACAATGAACACGTACACAATGACTCACTATCTTTCTAATCATGGGCAATCAACCCCTACACACTGTCTCGCAGTGTTTCTAATCATGGACAATGAACACGTACATAATGTCTCACTGAGTTTCTAATCATGGACAATTAACCCGTAAACACCCTCTCACTGTGTTTCTAATCATGTACAATGAACTGGTACACACTCTCTCACTGTGTTTCTAATGATGGACAATGAACTGCTGCACACTGTCTCACTGTGTTTCTAATCATGAACAATGAAACCCTACACACTGTCTCACTGTGTTTCTAGTCATGGATAATGAAAACGTACACAATGTCTCAATGTGTTACTAATCATGGACAATGAACCTGTATACACCCTCTCACTGTGTTTCTAATCATGAACAATGAAACCGTACACACTCTCTCACTGCGTTTCTAATCATGGACAATGAACCCGTACACACTCTCTCGCAGTGTTTCTAATCATGGACAATGAACCCATACACACTCTCTCACTGAGTTCTAATCATGGACAATGAACCCCTCCACACTGTCTCACTGTGTTTCTAATCATGGACAATGAACCCCTATACACTCTCTCACTGTGTTCCTAATCATGGACAATCAACCCATCCACACTCTCTCAGTGTTTTTCTAATCATGGACAATGAACCCGTACACACTGTCTCACTGTGTTTCTAATCATGGAAAATAAAAACATAAACACTGCCTCACTGTGCTTCAAATCATGGACAATGAACCGCTACACACTGTCTCACTATGTTTCTAATCATGGACAATGAACCCATCCGCACACTCTCACAGTGTTTCTAATCAAGGACAATGAATCCATACACACTGTCTCACTGTGTTTCTAATCATGAACAATGAAACCCTACACACTGTCTCACTGTGTTTCTAATCATGGACAATGAACCCGTACACACTCTCTCTCTGTGTTTCTAATCATGGACAATGAACCCGTACACACTCTCTCACTGTGTTTCTAAACATGGACAATGAACCCTTCCGCACTGTCTCACTGTCCTTATAATCATGGACAATGAAACCCTACACACTGTCTCACAGTGTTTCTAATCATGAACAATGAAACCCTACACACTGTCTCACTGTGTTACTAATAATGGACAATGAACCCGTACACAATCTCTCACTGTGTTTCTAATCATGGCCAATGAACTGGTACACACTCGCTTACTGTATTTCTAATCATGGACAATGAACCCATACACACTATCTCACTGTGTTTCTAATCATTGACACTGAACCCCTATACACTCTCTCACTGTGTTCCTAATCATGGACAATCAACCCATACACACTCTCTCAGTGTTTTTCTGATCATGGACAATGAACTCGTACACACTGTCTCACTGTGTTTCTAATCATGGAAAATAAAAACATAAACACTGCCTCACTGTGTTTCAAATCATGGACAATGAACCGCTACACACTGTCTCACTATGTTTCTAATCATGGACAATGAACCCATCCGCACTCTCTCACTGTGTTTCTAATCATGGACAATGAAACCATACAAACTCTCTCACTGTGTTTCTAATCATGGACAATGAACCCGTACACTCTCTCTCACTGTGTTTCTAATCATGAACAATGAACCCATACAGTCTCTCTCACTGTATTTCTAAACATGGACAATGAACCCTTCCACACTGTCTCACTGTGTTTCTAATCATGGACAATGAACCCGTCCACACTGTCTCTTTGTGTTTCTAATCGTGGACAATGAACACCTACACACTGTTTCACTGCGTTTCTAATCATGGACAACGAACCCGTACACACTGTCTCACTGTGTTTCTAATCATGAACAATGAAACCCTACACACTGTCTCAGTGTGTTACTAATCATGGACAATAAACCCGTACACACTCTCTCACAGTGTTTCTAATCATGGCCAATGAACTGGTACACACTCGCTTACTGTATTTCTAATCATGGACAATGAACCCATACACACTCTCTCACTGTGTTTCTAATCATGGACAATGAACCCCTCCACACTTTCTCACTGTGTTTCTAATCATGGACAATGAACCCATAAAAACTGTCTCATTGTGTTTCTAATCATGGACAATGAACCCATACACACTTTCTCACTGTGTTACTAATCATGGACACTGAATCCATACACTCTGTCTCAGTGTGTTTCTAATCATGTACAATGAAGCCATACACACTGTCTCACTGTGTTTCTAATCATTAACAATGAAACCGTACCCACTCTCTCAATGTGTTTCTAATCATAGACAATGAAGACATACACACTGTCTCATTGTGTTTCTAATCATGAACAATGAAACCCTACAAACTGTCGCACTATGTTTCCAATCATGTACAATGAAGCCATACACACTCTCTCACTGTGTTTCTAATCATGGACAATGAACTGGTATACCATTTCCAACTGTGTTTCTAATGATGGACAGTCAACGCATATACACTCTCTCACTGTCTTTCTAATCATGGACAATGAACCCCTACACACTGTTTCACTGCGTTTCTAATCATGGACAACGAACCCGTACACACTGTCTCACTGTGTTTCTAATCATGGACAATGAAAACACAAACACTACCTCACTGTGTTTCCAATCATGGACAATGAACATGTACACACTCTCTCACTTTGTTTCTAATCATCGACAATGAACCTGTACACACTCTCTCACAGTGTTTCTAAACATGGACAATGAATCCATACACACTGTCTCACTGTGTTTCTAATCATGGACAATGAACCCCTACACACTCTCTCACAGTGTTACTAATCATGGACAACGAACCCGTACAGACGGTCTCACTGCGTTTCTAATAACGGACAATGATCCCCTATACACTCTCTCACTGTGTCCCTAATCATGGACAATCAATCCATACACACTCTCTGTCTGTTTTTCTGATCATGGACAACGAACCCGTGCACACTGTCTCACTGTGTTTCTAATCATGCACAATGAAAACATAAACACTGCCTCACTGTGTTTCCAATCATGGACAATGAACCCCCACACTCTGTCTCAATATGTTTTTAATCATGGACAATGAACCCGTACGCACGCTCTCACATTGTTTCTACTCATGGACAATGAATCCATACACACTGTCTTACTCTGTTTCTAATCATGGACAATGAACCCATCCGCACTCTCTCCATGTGTTTCTAATCATGGACAATGAACCTTTACACACTCTCTCACTGTGTATCAAATCAGGGACAATGAACCCTTACACACTTTCTCACAGTGTTTCTAATCATGGACAATGAAGACATACACACTGTCTCACTGTGTTTCTAATCATGGACAATGAACCCGTACACACTCACTCACGGTGTTTCTAATCATGGACAATAAACCCATCCACACTCTCTCACTGTGTTTGTAACCATGAACAATGAACCCCTACAGACTCTCTCACTGTGATTCTAACCATGGACAATGACCCTTACGCACTCTCTCACTGTGTTTCTCATCATGGACAATGAACCTCTCCACACTGTCTCACTGTGCTTCTAATCATGGACAATGAACCCATATACACTCTCTCACTGTGTTTCTAATCAAGAACAATGAAACCCTACACACAGTCTCTCAGTGTTTCTAATCATGGACAATGAACCCATACACACTCTCTCGCTGTGTTTCTAATCATGGACAATGAACACGTACACAATGTCTCACTGTGTTTCTAATCATGGACAATCAACCCCTACACACTGTCTCACTGTGTTTCCAATCATGGACAATGAACCCATACACACTCTCTCACTGTGTTTCTAATCATGGAGAATGATCCCGTAAACACTCTCTCACAGTGTTTCAAATGATGGACAATGAACCAATGCACACTCTCTCACTGTGCTTGTAATCCTGGACAATGAACCCCTACACACTCTCTCACTGTGTTTCTAATCATTGACAATAAACCCGTACACACTCTCTCACTGTGTTTCTAATCATGGACAATGAACCCATACAAACAGTCGCAATGTGTTTCTAAATCATGAGCAATGAACCCCTACACACGGTATCACGGTTTTTCTAATCATGGACAATGAACCCATAAACACTCTCTCACTGTGTTTCTAATGATGGACAATCAACCGCTACACACTGTCTCACTGTGTTTCTAGTCATGGACAATGAACACATACAGACTCTCTCACTGTATTTCTAATCATGGACAATGTACTCTTCCACACTGTCTCACTGTCCTTCTAATCATGGACAATCAACCCATATACACTCTCTCACTGTCTTTCTAATCATGGACAAAGAACCGTACACACTGTCTCACTGTGTTTCTAATCGTGGACAATCAACCCCTACACACTCTCTCACTGTGCTTCTAATCATGGACAATGAACCCCTACACACTGTCTCACTGTGATTCTAACCATGGACAATGACCCTTACACACTCTCTCACTGTGTTTCTCATCATGGACAATGAACCCCTCCACACTGTCTCACTGTGCTTCTAATCATGGACATTGAACGCGTATACACTCTCTCACAGTGTTTCTAATTATGGACAATGACCCCATGCACACTGTCTCACTGTGTTTCTAATCATGGTCAATGAAACCCTACACACTGTCTCACATTGTTTCTAATCATGGACAATGAACCCGTACACACGGTCTCACTGTGTTTCTAATCATGGACAATGAACCCGTACACACGGTCTCACTGTGTTTCTAATGATGGCAAATGAACTCATACACACTGACTTACTGTGTTTCTGATCATGGACAATGAACGCCTACACACTGTCTCACTGTGTTTCTAATCATGGACAATGAATCCATACACACTCAATCACTGTGTTTCTAATCATGGACAATGAACGCATCCACACTGTCTCACTGTGTTTCTAATCATGGACAATGAACCCGTACACACACTCTCACAGTGTTTCTAATCATGGACAATGAGCCCATACACACTCTCTCACAGTGTTTCTAATCATTGACAATGAAGCCGTACACACTCTCTCACTGTGTTTCTAATCATGGACAATGAACCCCTACTCACGGTATCATTGTGTTTCTAATCATGGACATTGAATCCATACACTCTGTCTCACTGTGTTTCTAATCATGTAAAATGAACCCATGCAGACTCTCTCACTGTTCTTCTAATCATGCACAATGAACCTGTATACACTCTCTCACTGTGTTTCTAATCATGGGCAATGAACCCATACACACTCTCTCACTGTGTTTCTAATCATGGACAATGAACCCCTCCACACTGTCTCACTGTGTTTCTAAACATGGACAATGAAATGGTACACCATCTACCACTGTGTTTCTAATGATGAACAATCAACGCATATACACTCTCTCACTGTCTTTCTAATCATGGACAATGAACCCGTACACACAGTCTCTTTGTGTTTCTAATCGTGGACAATGAACCCGTACACACTGTCTCACTGCGTTTCTAATCATGGACAACGAACCCGTACACACTGTCTCACTGCGTTTCTAATCATGGACAATGAATCCCTACACACTGCCTCACTATGATTCAAATCATAGACAATGAACCCATCCGCACTCTCTCACTGTGTTTCTACTCATGGACAATGAACCTGTACACACTCTCTTACTGTGTTTCGAATCATCGACAATGAACCTGTACACACTCTCTCACAGTGTTTCTAATCATGGACAATGAATCCATACACACTGTCTCACTGTGTTTCTAATCATGAACAATGAAACCTTACACACTGTCTCACTGTGTTTCTAATCATGGACAATGAACCCATACACACTCTCTCGCTGTGTTTCTAATCATGGACAATGAACACGTACACAATGTCTCACTGTGTTTCTAAACATGGACAATGAACCGGTACACACTCTCTGACTGTTTTTCTAATCATGGATAATGAACTGGTACACATTCTCTCACTGTGTTTCTAATGATGGACAATGAACGGCTACACACTGTCTCACTGTGTTTCTAATCAAGGACAATGAACCCCTACACACTCTCTCACAGTGTTACCAATCATGGGCAATAAACCCATACACACGGTCTCACTGTGCTTCTAATGATGGACAATGAACCCATACACACTGTCTTACTGTGTTTCTGATCATGGACAATGAACGCCTACACACAGTCTCACTGTGTTTCTAATCATGGACAATGAACCCATACACACTCACTCACGGTGTTTCTAATCATGGACACTGAATCCATACACTCTGTCTCACTGTGTTTCTAATCATGCAAAATGAACCTATACACACTCTCTCACTGTTCTTCTAATCATGGACAATAAACCTTTACACACTCTCTCACTGTGTATCAAATCATGGACAATGAACCCGTACACACGGTCTCACAGTGTTTCTAATCATGGACAATGAACCCATACACACTCACTCACTGTGTTTGTAATCATGGACAATGAACCCATCCACACTGTCTCACTGTGTTTCTCATCATGGACAATGAACCCGTACACACACTCTCACAGTGTTTATAATCATGGACAATGAACCCATACAAACTGTCTCATTGTGTTTCTAATCATGGACAATGAACCCCTACACACGGTATCACTGTGTTTCTAATCATGGACATTGAATCCATACACTCTGTCTCACTGTGTTTCTAATCATGTAAAATGAAACCATACACACTCTCTCACTGTTCTTCTAATCATGCACAATGAACCTGTATACACTCTCTCACTGTGTTTCTAATCATGGGCAATGAACCCATACACACTCTCTCACTGTGTTTCTAATCATGGACAATGAAACCCTCCACACTGTCTCACTGTGTTTCTAAACATGGACAATGAACTGGTACACCATCTCCCACTGTGTTTCTAATGATGGACAATCAACGCATATACACTCTCTCACTGTCTTTCTAATCATGGACAATGAACCCGTACACACAGTCTCTTTGTGTTTCCAATCGTGGACAATGAACTCCTACGCACTGTTTCACTGCGTTTCTAATCATGGACAACGAACCGGTACACACTGTCTCACTGCGTTTCTAATCATGGACAATGAACCCCTACACACTGCCTCACTATGATTCAAATCATAGACAATGAACCCATCCGCACTCTCTCACTGTGTTTCTAGTCATGGACAATGAACCTGTACACACTCTCTCACAGTGTTTCTAATCATGGGCAATGAATCCATACACACTGTCTCACTGTGTTTCTAATCATGAACAATGAAACCTTACACACTGTCTCACAGTGTTTCTAATCATGGACAATGAACCCATACACACTCTCTCGCTGTGTTTCTAATCATGGACAATGAACACCTACACAATGTCTCACTGTGTTTCTAATCATGGACAATGAACCCGTACACACTCTCTGACTGTTTTTCTAATCATGGATAATGAACTGGTACACACTCTCTCACTGTGTTTCTAATGATGGACAATGAACCGCTACACACTGTTTTACTGTGTTTCTGATCATGGACAATGAACGCCTACACACTGTCTCACTGTGTTTCTAATCATGGACAATGAACCCATACACACTCACTCACGGTGTTTCTAATCATGGACACTGAATCCATACACTCTGTTTCACTGTGTTTCTAATCATGCAAAATGAACCTATACGCACTCTCTCACTGTGTATCAAATCATGGACAATGAACCCATACACACGGTCTCACTGTGTTTCTAATGTTGGACAATGAACCCATACAAACTGTCTTACTGTGTTTCTGATCATGGACAATGAATGCCTACACACTGTCTCACTGTGTTTCTAATCATGGACAATGAACCCCTACACACGGTATCACTGTGTTTCTAATCATGGACAATGAACCCGTACACGCACTCTCACAGTGTTTCTAATCATGGACAATGAACCCATACAAACTGTCTCATTGTGTTTCAAATCATGGACAATGAACCCCTACTCACGGTATCACTGTGTTTCTAATCATGGACAATGAACCCCTCCACACTGTCTCACTGTGTTTCTAAACATGGACAATGAACTGGTACACCATCTCCCACTGTGTTTCTAATGATGGACAATCAACGCATATACACTCTCTCACTGTCTTTCTAATCATGGACAATGAACCCGTACACACAGTCTCTTTGTGTTTCCAATCGTGGACAATGAACTCCTACACACTGTTTCACTGCGTTTCTAATCATGGACAACGAACCCGTACACACTGTCTCACTGCGTTTCTAATCATGGACAATGAACCCCTACACACTGCCTCACTATGATTCAAATCATAGACAATGAACCCATCCGCACTCTCTCACTGTGTTTCTAGTCATGGACAATGAACCTGTACACACTCTCTCACAGTGTTTCTAATCATGGACAATGAATCCATACACACTGTCTCACTGTGTTTCTAATCATGAACAATGAAACTTTACACACTGTCTCACTGTGTTTCTAATCATGGACAATGAACCCATACAAACTCTCTCACTGTGTTTCTAATGATGGACAATGAACGGCTACACACTGTCTCACTGTGTTTCTAATCATGGACAATGAACCCCTACACACTCTCTCACAGTGTTACTAATCATGGACAATAAACCCGTACACACGGTCTCACTGTGTTTCTAATGATGGACAATGAACCCATACACACTGTTTTACTGTGTTTCTGATCATGGACAATGAACGCCTACACACTGTCTCACTGTGTTTCTAATCATGGACAATGAACCCATACACACTCACTCACGGTGTTTCTAATCATGGACACTGAATCCATACACTCTGTTTCACTGTGTTTCTAATCATGCAAAATGAACCTATACGCACTCTCTCACTGTTCTTCTAATCATGGACAATAAACCTTTACACACTCTCTCACTGTGTATCAAATCATGGACAATGAACCCATACACACGGTCTCACTGTGTTTCTAATGTTGGACAATGAACCCATACAAACTGTCTCATTGTGTTTCTAATCATGGACAATGAACCCCTACACACGGTATCACTGTGTTTCTAATCATGGACAATGAACCCGTACACGCACTCTCACAGTGTTTCTAATCATGGACAATGAACCCATACAAACTGTCTCATTGTGTTTCTAATCATGGACAATGAACCCCTCCACACGGTATCACTGTGTTTCTAATCATGGACAATGAACTGGTACACCATCTCCCACTGTGTTTCTAATGATAGAAAATCAACGCATATACACTCTCTCACTGTCTTTCTAATCATGGACAATGAACCCGTACACACTGTCTCTTTGTGTTTCTAATCGTGGACAATGAACCCCTGCACACTGTTTCACTGCGTTTCTAATCATGGACAACGAACCCGTACACACTGTCTCACTGTGTTTCAATCATGAACAATGAAACCTTACACACTGTCTCACTGTGTTTCTAATCATGGACAATGAACCCATACACACTCTCTCGCTGTGTTTCTAATCATGGACAATGAACACCTACACAATGTCTCACTGTGTTTCTAATCATGGACAATGAACCCGTACACACTCTCTGACTGTTTTTTTAATCATGGATAATGATCTGGTACACACTCTCTCACTGTGTTTCTAATGATGGACAATGAACCCCTACACACTCTCTCACAGTGTTACTAATCATGGACAATCAACCCATACACACTCTCTCAGTGTTTTTCTAATCATGGGCAATGAACCCATACACACTCTCTCACTGTGTTTCTAATCATGGACAATGAAACCCTCCACACTGTCTCACTGTGTTTCTAAACATGGACAATGAACTGGTACACCATCTCCCACTGTGTTTCTAATGATGGACAATCAACGCATATACACTCTCTCACTGTCTTTCTAATCATGGACAATGAACCCGTACACACAGTCTCTTTGTGTTTCCAATCGTGGACAATGAACTCCTACACACTGTTTCACTGCGTTTCTAATCATGGACAACGAACCCGTACACACTGTCTCACTGCGTTTCTAATCATGGACAATGAACCCCTACACACTGCCTCACTATGATTCAAATCATAGACAATGAACCCATCCGCACTCTCTCACTGTGTTTCTAGTCATGGACAATGAACCTGTACACACTCTCTCACAGTGTTTCTAATCATGGACAATGAATCCATACACACTGTCTCACTGTGTTTCTAATCATGGACAATGAACCCATACACACTCTCTCGCTGTGTTTCTAATCATGGACAATGAACCCGTACACACTCTCTGACTGTTTTTCTAATCATGGATAATGAACTGGTACACACTCTCTCACTGTGTTTCTAATGATGGACAATGAACGGCTACACACTGTCTCACTGTGTTTCTAATCATGGACAATGAACCCCTACACACTCTCTCACAGTGTTACTAATCATGGACAATAAACCCGTACACACGGTCTCACTGTGTTTCTAATGATGGACAATGAACCCATACACACTGTTTTACTGTGTTTCTGATCATGGACAATGAACCCCTACACACTGTCTCACTGTGTTTCTAATCATGGACAATGAACCCATACACACTCACTCACGGTGTTTCTAATCATGGACACTGAATCCATACACTCTGTTTCACTGCGTTTCTAATCATGCAAAATGAACCTATACGCACTCTCTCACTGTTCTTCTAATCATGGACAATAAACCTTTACACACTCTCTCACTGTGTATCAAATCATGGACAATGAACCCGTCCATACGGTCTCACTGTGTTTCTAATGTTGGACAATGAACCCATACAAACTGTCTTACTGTGTTTCTGATCATGGACAATGAATACCTACACACTGTCTCACTGTGTTTCTAATCATGGAAAATGAACTCATACAAACTGTCTCATTGTCTTTCTAATCATGGACAATGAACCCCTACACACGGTATCACTGTGTTTCTAATCATGGACAATGAACCCCTCCACACTGTCTCACTGTGTTTCTAAACATGGATAATGAACTGGTACACCATCTCCCACTGTGTTTCTAATGATAGAAAATCAACGCATATACACTCTCTCACTGTTTTTCTAATCATGGACAATGAACCCGTACACACTGTCTCTTTGTGTTTCTAATCGTGGACAATGAACCCCTGCACACTGTTTCACTGCGTTTCTAATCATGGACAACGAACCCGTACACACTGTCTCACTCTGTTTCTAATCATGGACAATGAACCCATACACACTCTCTCGCTGTGTTTCTAATCATGGACAATGAACACCTACACAATGTCTCACTGTGTTTCTAATCATGGACAATGAACCCGTACACACTCTCTGACTGTTTTTCTAATCATGGATAATGATCTGGTACACACTCTCTCACAGTGTTTCTAATGATGGACAATGAACGGCTACACACTGTCTCACTGTGTTTCTAATCATGGACAATGAACCCCTACACACTCTCTCACAGTGTTACTAATCATGGACAATAAACCCGTACACACGGTCTCACTGTGTTGCTAATGATGGACAATGAACCCATACACAATGTTTTACTGTGTTTCTGATCATGGACAATGAACGCCTACACACTGTCTCACTGTGTTTCTAGTCATGGACAATGAACCCATACACACTCACTCACGGTGTTTCTAATCATGGACACTGAATCCATACACTCTGTCTCACTGTGTTTCTAATCATGCAAAATGAACCTATACGCACTCTCTCACTGTTCTTCTAATCATGGACAATAAACCTTTACACACTCTCTCACTGTGTATCAAATCATGGACAATGAACCCGTACACACGGTCTCACTGTGTTTCTAATGATGGACAATGAACCCATACAAACTGTCTTACTGTGTTTCTGATCATGGACAATGAATGCCTACACACTGTCTCACTGTGTTTCTAATCATGGACAATGAACCCATACACACTCACTCACTGTGTTTCTAATCATGGACAATGAACCCGTACACACACTCTCACAGCGTTTCTAATCATGGACAATGAACCCATACAAACTGTCTCATTGTGTTTCTAATCATGGACAATGAACCCCTACACACGGTAACACTGTGTTTCTAATCATGGACAATGAACCCCTCCACACTGTCTCACTGTGTTTCTAAACATGGACAATGAACTGGTACACCATCTCCCACTGTGTTTCTAATGATAGAAAATCAACGCATATACACTCTCTCACTGTCTTTCTAATCATGGACAATGAACCCCTACACACTGCCTCACTATGATTCAAATCATAGACAATGAACCCATCCGCACTCTCTCACTGTGTTTCTAATCATGGACAATGAACCTGTACACACTCTCTTACTGTGTTTCTAATCATCGACAATGAACCTGTACACAATCTCTCACAGTGTTTCTAATCATGGACAATGAATCCATACACACTGTCTCACTGTGTTTCTAATCATGAACAATGAAACCTTACACACTGTCTCACTGTGTTTCTAATCATGGACAATGAACCCATAAACACTGTCTCACTGTGTCTCTAATCATGGCAATGAAACCATCCACACCCTCTCTCTGTATTTGTAACCATGAACAATGAACCCCTACAGACTCTCTCACTGTGATTCTAACCATGGACAATGAACCCTTTCGCACTCTCTCTCTGTGTTTCTCATCATGGAGAATGAACCCCTCCACGCTGTCTCACTGTGCTTCTAATCATGGACAATGAACCCGCATACATTCTCTCACTATCTTTCTAATCATGGACAATGAACACGTACACACTGTCTCACTGTGTTTCTAATCATGGACAATGTACCCCTACACACTCTCTCACTGTGTTTCTAATCATGAACAAAGAACCCATACAGACTCTCTCACTGTATATCTAATCATGGTCAATGAACACGTACACAATGTCTCACTGTGTTTCTAATGATGGACAATCAACCCCTACACACAGTCTCACTCTTTTTCTAATCATGGACAATGAAAGCATACACGCTCTCTCACTGTGTTTCTAATCATGGACAATGAACCTGTACGCTCTCACACACAGTGTTTCTAATCATGGACAATGAACCCGTACACACGGTCTCACTCTGTTTCTAATGATGGACAATGAACCCATCCACACTGTCTCACTGTGTTTCTGATCATGGACAATGAATCCGTACACACTCTCTCACTGTGTTTCTAATCATGGACAATGAACCCATACAAACAGTCTCAATGTGTTTCTAAATCATGGGCAATGAACCCCTACACACGGTATCACGGTTTTACTAATCATGGACAATGAACCCATACACTCTGTCTCACTGTGTTTCTAATCATGGAAAATGAACCCATACACACTCTCTCACTGTGCTTCTAATCATGCACAATCAACCAGTAAACACTCTCTCACTGTGTTCCTAATCATGGACAATCAACCCATACACACTCACTCACAGTGTTTCTAATCATGGACAATGAATCCATACACACTGTCTCACTGTGTTTCCAATCATGGACAATGAACCCCTACACTCTGTGTCAATATGTTTCTAATCATGGACAATGAACCCATCCGCACTCTCTCACTGTGTTCCTAATCATGGACAATGAACCCATACACACGCTCTCACAGTGTTTCTAATCATGGACAATGAATCCATACACAATGTCTCACTCTGTTTCTCATCATGGACAATGAACCCATCCACACTCTCTCACTGTGTTTCTAATCATGGACAATGAACCTTTACACACTCTCTCACTGTGTGTCAAATCATGGACAATGAACCCGTACACACTCTGTCACAGTATTTCTAATCATGGACAATGAAGCCATACACACTGTCTCACTGTGTTTCTAATCATGAACAATGAAACCCTACACACTGTCTGACTGTGTTTCTAATCATGGACAATGAACCCATACACATCTCTCACTGTGTTTCTAATGATGGACAATGAACCCGTACACACTCACTCACTGTGTTTCTAATCATGGGCAATGAACCCATACAGACTCTCTCACTGTATTTCTAATCATGGACAATGAACCCATACACACAGTCTCACTGTCCTTCTAATCATGGACAATGAACCCATATACACTCTCTCACTGTCTTTCTAATCATGGACAATGAACCGTACACACTGTCTCACTGTGTTTCCAATCGTGGACAATGAACCCCTACACACTGTCTCACTGTGTTTCTAATCATAGACATTGAACCCCTACACACTCTCTCACTGTGTTTCTAATCATGGACAATGAACCCATGAACACTGTCTCACTGTGTCTCTAATCATGGACAATGAACCCATCCACACTCTCTCACTGTGTTTGTAACCATGAACAATGAATCCCTACAGACTCTCTCACTGTGATTCTAACCATGGACAATGAACCCTTACGCACTCTCTCACTGTGTTTCTCATCATGGACAATGAACCCCTCCACACTGTCTCACTGTGCTTCTAATCATGGACAATGAAACCGTATACACTCTCTCACAGTGTTTCTAATTATGGACAATGAATCCATACACACTGTCTCACTGTGTTTCTAATCATGGACAATGAAACCCTGCACACTGTCTCACAGTGTTTCTAATCATGGACAATGAACCCACACACACCCTCTCGCTGTGTTTTTAATCATGGACAATGAACACGTACACCATGTCTCACTGAGTTTCTATTCATGGACAATCAACCCCTACACACTCTATCACTGTTTTTCTAATCATGGACAATGAACCTGTACACACTCACACACAGTGTTTCTAATCATGTACAATGAACCCGTACACACAGTCTTACTGTGTTTCTAATGATGGACAATGAACCCATACACACTCTCTCGCTGTGTTTCTAATCATGGACAATGAATCCATACAAACTGTCTCATTGTGTTTCTAAATCATGGACAATGAACCCCTACACACGGTATCACGGTGTTTCTAATCATGGACTTTGAACCCATATATTCTGTCTCACTGTGTTTCTAATCATGGAAAATGAACCCATACACAGTCTCTCGCTCTGTTTCTAATCATGGACAATCAACACGTACACAATGTTTCATTGTGTTTCCAATCATGGACAATGAACCTGTACACACTCTCTGACTGTGTTTCTAATCATGGACAATGAACTGGTACACACTCTCTCACTGTGTTTCTAATGATGGACAATGAACCCCTGCACAATGTCTCACTGTGTTTCTATTCATGGACTATGAAGCCCTACACACTCTCTCACAGTATTACTAATCATGGACAATGAACCCGTACACACACTCTCACAGTGTTTCTAATCATGGACAATGAGCCCATACACACTCTCTCACAGTGTTTCTAATCATTGACAATGAAGCCGTACACAGTCTCTCACTGTGTTTCTAATCATGGACAATGAACCCATAAAAACTGTCTCATTGTGTTTCTAATCATGGACAATGAACCCCTACACACGGTATCACTGTGTTTCTAATCATGGACATTGAATCCATACACTCTGTCTCACTGTGTTTCTAATCATGTAAAATGAAACCATACACACTCTCTCACTGTTCTTCTAATCATGCACAATGAACCTGTATACACTCTCTCACTGTGTTTCTAATCATGGGCAATGAACCCATACACACTCTCTCACTGTGTTTCTAATCATGGACAATGAAACCCTCCACACTGTCTCACTGTGTTTCTAAACATGGACAATGAACTGGTACACCATCTCCCACTGTGTTTCTAATGATGGACAATCAACGCATATACACTCTCTCACTGTCTTTCTAATCATGGACAATGAACCCGTACACACAGTCTCTTTGTGTTTCCAATCGTGGACAATGAACTCCTACACACTGTTTCACTGCGTTTCTAATCATGGACAACGAACCGGTACACACTGTCTCACTGCGTTTCTAATCATGGACAATGAACCCCTACACACTGCCTCACTATGATTCAAATCATAGACAATGAACCCATCCGCACTCTCTCACTGTGTTTCTAGTCATGGACAATGAACCTGTACACACTCTCTCACAGTGTTTCTAATCATGGACAATGAATCCATACACACTGTCTCACTGTGTTTCTAATCATGAGCAATGAAACCTTACACACTGTCTCACAGTGTTTCTAATCATGGACAATGAACCCATACACACTCTCTCGCTGTGTTTCTAATCATGGACAATGAACACCTACACAATGTCTCACTGTGTTTCTAATCATGGACAATGAACCCGTACACACTCTCTGACTGTTTTTCTAATCATGGATAATGAACTGGTACACACTCTCTCACTGTGTTTCTAATGATGGACAATGAACGGCTACACACTGTCTCACTGTGTTTCTAATCATGGACAATGAACCCCTACACACTCTCTCACAGTGTTACTAATCATGGACAATAAACCCGTACACACGGTCTCACTGTGTTTCTAATGATGGACAATGAACCCATACACACTGTTTTACTGTGTTTCTGATCATGGACAATGAACGCCTACACACTGTCTCACTGTGTTTCTAATCATGGACAATGAACCCATACACACTCACTCACGGTGTTTCTAATCATGGACACTGAATCCATACACTCTGTTTCACTGTGTTTCTAATCATGCAAAATGAACCTATACGCACTCTCTCACTGTGTATCAAATCATGGACAATGAACCCATACACACGGTCTCACTGTGTTTCTAATGTTGGACAATGAACCCATACAAACTGTCTTACTGTGTTTCTGATCATGGACAATGAATGCCTACACACTGTCTCACTGTGTTTCTAATCATGGACAATGAACCCATACAAACTGTCTCATTGTGTTTCTAATCATGGACAATGAACCCCTACACACGGTATCACTGTGTTTCTAATCATGGACAATGAACCCGTACACGCACTCTCACAGTGTTTCTAATCATGGACAATGAACCCATACAAACTGTCTCATTGTGTTTCTAATCATGGACAATGAACCCCTACTCACGGTATCACTGTGTTTCTAATCATGGACAATGAACCCCTCCACACTGTCTCACTGTGTTTCTAAACATGGACAATGAACTGATACACCATCTCCCACTGTGTTTCTAATGATGGACAATCAACGCATATACACTCTCTCACTGTCTTTCTAATCATGGACAATGAACCCGTACACACAGTCTCTTTGTGTTTCCAATCGTGTACAATGAACTCCTACACACTGTTTCACTGCGTTTCTAATCATGGACAACGAACCCGTACACACTGTCTCACTGCGTTTCTAATCTAGGACAATGAACCCCTACACACTGCCTCACTATGATTCAAATCATAGACAATGAACCCATCCGCACTCTCTCACTGTGTTTCTAGTCATGGACAATGAACCTGTACACACTCTCTCACAGTGTTTCTAATCATGGACAATGAATCCATACACACTGTCTCACTGTGTTTCTAATCATGAACAATGAAACTTTACACACTGTCTCACTGTGTTTCTAATCATGGACAATGAACCCATACAAACTCTCTCACTGTGTTTCTAATCATGGACAATGAACCCGTACACACTCTCTGACTGTTTTTCTAATCATGGATAATGAACTGGTACACACTCTCTCACTGTGTTTCTAATGATGGACAATGAACGGCTACACACAGTCTCACTGTGTTTCTAATCATGGACAATGAACCCCTACACACTCTCTCACAGTGTTACTAATCATGGACAATAAACCCGTACACACGGTCTCACTGTGTTTCTAATGATGGACAATGAACCCATACACACTGTTTTACTGTGTTTCTGATCATGGACAATGAACGCCTACACACTGTCTCACTGTGTTTCTAATCATGGACAATGAACCCATACACACTCACTCACGGTGTTTCTAATCATGGACACTGAATCCATACACTCTGTTTCACTGTGTTTCTAATCATGCAAAATGAACCTATACGCACTCTCTCACTGTTCTTCTAATCATGGACAATAAACCTTTACACACTCTCTCACTGTGTATCAAATCATGGACAATGAACCCATACACACGGTCTCACTGTGTTTCTAATGTTGGACAATGAACCCATACAAACTGTCTTACTGTGTTTCTGATCATGGACAATGAATGCCTACACACTGTCTCACTGTGTTTCTAATCATGGACAATGAACCCCTACACACGGTATCACTGTGTTTCTAATCATGGACAATGAACCCGTACACGCACTCTCACAGTGTTTCTAATCATGGACAATGAACCCATACAAACTGTGTCATTGTGTTTCTAATCATGGACAATGAACCCCTACACACGGTATCACTGTGTTTCTAATCATGGACAATGAACCCCTCCACACTGTCTCACTGTGTTTCTAAACATGGACAATGAACTGGTACACCATCTCCCACTGTGTTTCTAATGATAGAAAATCAACGCATATACACTCTCTCACTGTCTTTCTAATCATGGACAATGAACCCGTACACACTGTCTCTTTGTGTTTCTAATCGTGGACAATGAACCCCTGCACACTGTTTCACTGCGTTTCTAATCATGGACAACGAACCCGTACACACTGTCTCACTGTGTTTCTAATCATGAACAATGAAACCTTACACACTGTCTCACTGTGTTTCTAATCATGGACAATGAACCCATACACACTCTCTCGCTGTGTTTCTAATCATGGACAATGAACACCTACACAATGTCTCACTGTGTTTCTAATCATGGACAATGAACCCGTACACACTCTCTGACTGTTTTTTTAATCATGGATAATGATCTGGTACACACTCTCTCACTGTGTTTCTAATGATGGACAATGAACCCCTACACACTCTCTCACAGTGTTACTAATCATGGACAATCAACCCATACACACTCTCTCAGTGTTTTTCTAATCATGGGCAATGAACCCATACACACTCTCTCACTGTGTTTCTAATCATGGACAATGAAACCCTCCACACTGTCTCACTGTGTTTCTAAACATGGACAATGAACTGGTACACCATCTCCCATAGTGTTTCTAATGATGGACAATCAACGCATATACACTCTCTCACTGTCTTTCTAATCATGGACAATGAACCCGTACACACAGTCTCTTTGTGTTTCCAATCGTGGACAATGAACTCCTACACACTGTTTCACTGCGTTTCTAATCATGGACAACGAACCCGTACACACTGTCTCACTGCGTTTCTAATCATGGACAATGAACCCCTACACACTGCCTCACTATGATTCAAATCATAGACAATGAACCCATCCGCACTCTCTCACTGTGTTTCTAGTCATGGACAATGAACCTGTACACACTCTCTCACAGTGTTTCTAATCATGGACAATGAATCCATACACACTGTCTCACTGTGTTTCTAATCATGGACAATGAACCCATACACACTCTCTCGCTGTGTTTCTAATCATGGACAATGAACCCGTACACACTCTCTGACTGTTTTTCTATTCATGGATAATGAACTGGTACACACTCTCTCACTGTGTTTCTAATGATGGACAATGAACGGCTACACACTGTCTCACTGTGTTTCTAATCATGGACAATGAACCCCTACACACTCTCTCACAGTGTTACTAATCATGGACAATAAACCCGTACACACGGTCTCACTGTGTTTCTAATGATGGACAATGAACCCATACACACTGTTTTACTGTGTTTCTGATCATGGACAATGAACCCCTACACACTGTCTCACTGTGTTTCTAATCATGGACAATGAACCCATACACACTCAGTCACGGTGTTTCTAATCATGGACACTGAATCCATACACTCTGTTTCACTGCGTTTCTAATCATGCAAAATGAACCTATACGCACTCTCTCACTGTTCTTCTAATCATGGACAATAAACCTTTACACACTCTCTCACTGTGTATCAAATCATGGACAATGAACCCGTACATACGGTCTCACTGTGTTTCTAATGTTGGACAATGAACCCATACAAACTGTCTTACTGTGTTTCTGATCATGGACAATGAATACCTACACACTGTCTCACTGTGTTTCTAATCATGGAAAATGAACTCATACACACTCACTCACTGTGTTTCTAATCATGGACAATGAACCCATCCACACTGTCTCACTGTGTTTCTAATCATGGACAATGAACCCGTACACACACTCTCACAGCGTTTCTAATCATGGACAATGAACCCATACAAACTGTCTCATTGTGTTTCTAATCATGGACAATGAACCCCTACACACGGTAACACTGTGTTTCTAATCATGGACAATGAACCCCTCCACACTGTCTCACTGTGTTTCTAAACATGGACAATGAACTGGTACACCATCTCCCACTGTGTTTCTAATGATAGAAAATCAACGCATATACACTCTCTCACTGTCTTTCTAATCATGGACAACGAACCCGTACACACTGTCTCACTGCGTTTCTAATCATGGACAATGAACCCCTAAACACTGCCTCACTATGATTCAAATCATAGACAATGAACCCATCCGCACTCTCTATCTGTGTTTCTAATCATGGACAATGAACCTGTACACACTCTCTTACTGTGTTTCTAATCATCGACAATGAACCTGTACACAATCTCTCACAGTGTTTCTAATCATGGACAATGAATCCATACACACTGTCTCACTGTGTTTCTAATCATGAACAATGAAACCTTACACACTGTCTCACTGTGTTTCTAATCATGGACAATGAACCCATAAACACTGTCTCACTGTGTCTCTAATCATGGCAATGAAACCATCCACACCCTCTCTCTGTATTTGTAACCATGAACAATGAACCCCTACAGACTCTCTCACTGTGATTCTAACCATGGACAATGAACCCTTTCGCACTCTCTCTCTGTGTTTCTCATCATGGAGAATGAACCCCTCCACGCTGTCTCACTGTGCTTCTAATCATGGACAATGAACCCGCATACATTCTCTCACTATCTTTCTAATCATGGACAATGAACACGTACACACTGTCTCACTGTGTTTCTAATCATGGACAATGTACCCCTACACACTCTCTCACTGTGTTTCTAATCATGGACAATGAACCCGTATACACTCTCTCACAGTGTTTCTAATTATGGACAAAGAACCCATACAGACTCTCTCACTGTATATCTAATCATGGACAATGAACCGTACACACTGTCTCACTGTGTTTCCAATCGTGGACAATGAACCCCTACACACTGTCTCACTGTGTTTCAAATCATAGACATTGAACCCCTTCACACTCTCTCACAGTGTTTCTAATCATGAACAAAGAACCAATACACACTGTCTCACTGTGTTTCTAATCATGGTCAATGAACACGTACACAATGTCTCACTGTGTTTCTAATGATGGACAATCAACCCCTACACACAGTCTCACTCTTTTTCTAATCATGGACAATGAAAGCATACACGCTCTCTCACTGTGTTTCTAATCATGGACAATGAACCTGTACGCTCTCACACACAGTGTTTCTAATCATGGACAATGAACCCGTACACACGGTCTCACTCTGTTTCTAATGATGGACAATGAACCCATCCACACTGTCTCACTGTGTTTCTGATCATGGACAATGAATCCGTACACACTCTCTCACTGTGTTTCTAATCATGGACAATGAACCCATACAAACAGTCTCAATGTGTTTCTAAATCATGGGCAATGAACCCCTACACACGGTATCACGGTTTTACTAATCATGGACAATGAACCCATACACTCTGTCTCACTGTGTTTCTAATCATGGAAAATGAACCCATACACACTCTCTCACTGTGCTTCTAATCATGCACAATGAACCAGTAAACACTCTCTCACTCTGTTCCTAATCATGGACAATCAACCCATACACACTCACTCACAGTGTTTCTAATCATGGACAATGAATCCATACACACTGTCTCACTGTGTTTCCAATCATGGACAATGAACCCCTACACTCTGTGTCAATATGTTTCTAATCATGGACAATGAACCCATCCGCACTCTCTCACTGTGTTCCTAATCATGGACAATGAACCCATACACACGCTCTCACAGTGTTTCTAATCATGGACAATAAATCCATACACAATGTCTCACTCTGTTTCTCATCATGGACAATGAACCCATCCACACTCTCTCACTGTGTTTCTAATCATGGACAATGAACCTTTACACACTCTCTCACTGTGTGTCAAATCATGGACAATGAACCCGTACACACTCTGTCACAGTATTTCTAATCATGGACAATGAAGTCATACACACTGTCTCACTGTGTTTCTAATCATGAACAATGAAACCCTACACACTGTCTGACTGTGTTTCTAATCATGGACAATGAACCCATACACATCTCTCACTGTGTTTCTAATGATGGACAATGAACCCGTACACACTCACTCACTGTGTTTCTAATCATGGGCAATGAACCCATACAGACTCTCTCACTGTATTTCTAATCATGGACAATGAACCCATACACACAGTCTCACTGTCCTTCTAATCATGGACAATGAACCCATATACACTCTCTCACTGTCTTTCTAATCATGGACAATGAACCGTACACACTGTCTCACTGTGTTTCCAATCGTGGACAATGAACCCCTACACACTGTCTCACTGTGTTTCTAATCATAGACATTGAACCCCTACACACTCTCTCACTGTGTTTCTAATCATGGACAATGAACCCATGAACACTGTCTCACTGTGTCTCTAATCATGGACAATGAACCCATCCACACTCTCTCACTGTGTTTGTAACCATGAACAATGAATCCCTACAGACTCTCTCACTGTGATTCTAACCATGGACAATGAACCCTTACGCACTCTCTCACTGTGTTTCTCATCATGGACAATGAACCCCTCCACACTGTCTCACTGTGCTTCTAATCATGGACAATGAAACCGTATACACTCTCTCACAGTGTTTCTAATTATGGACAATGAATCCATACACACTGTCTCACTGTGTTTCTAATCATGGACAATGAAACCCTGCACACTGTCTCACAGTGTTTCTAATCATGGACAATGAACCCACACACACCCTCTCGCTGTGTTTTTAATCATGGACAATGAACCCGTACACACACTCTCACAGTGTTTCTAATCATGGACAATGAGCCCATACACACTCTCTCACAGTGTTTCTAATCATTGACAATGAAGCCGTACACAGTCTCTCACTGTGTTTCTAATCATGGACAATGAACCCATAAAAACTGTCTCATTGTGTTTCTAATCATGGACAATGAACCCCTACACACGGTATCACTGTGTTTCTAATCATGGACATTGAATCCATACACTCTGTCTCACTGTGTTTCTAATCATGTAAAATGAAACCATACACACTCTCTCACTGTTCTTCTAATCATGCACAATGAACCTGTATACACTCTCTCACTGTGTTTCTAATCATGGGCAATGAACCCATACACACTCTCTCACTGTGTTTCTAATCATGGACAATGAAACCCTCCACACTGTCTCACTGTGTTTCTAAACATGGACAATGAACTGGTACACCATCTCCCACTGTGTTTCTAATGATGGACAATCAACGCATATACACTCTCTCACTGTCTTTCTAATCATGGACAATGAACCCGTACACACAGTCTCTTTGTGTTTCCAATCGTGGACAATGAACTCCTACACACTGTTTCACTGCGTTTCTAATCATGGACAACGAACCGGTACACACTGTCTCACTGCGTTTCTAATCATGGACAATGAACCCCTACACACTGCCTCACTATGATTCAAATCATAGACAATGAACCCATCCGCACTCTCTCACTGTGTTTCTAGTCATGGACAATGAACCTGTACACACTCTCTCACAGTGTTTCTAATCATGGACAATGAATCCATACACACTGTCTCACTGTGTTTCTAATCATGAGCAATGAAACCTTACACACTGTCTCACAGTGTTTCTAATCATGGACAATGAACCCATACACACTCTCTCGCTGTGTTTCTAATCATGGACAATGAACACCTACACAATGTCTCACTGTGTTTCTAATCATGGACAATGAACCCGTACACACTCTCTGACTGTTTTTCTAATCATGGATAATGAACTGGTACACACTCTCTCACTGTGTTTCTAATGATGGACAATGAACGGCTACACACTGTCTCACTGTGTTTCTAATCATGGACAATGAACCCCTACACACTCTCTCACAGTGTTACTAATCATGGACAATAAACCCGTACACACGGTCTCACTGTGTTTCTAATGATGGACAATGAACCCATACACACTGTTTTACTGTGTTTCTGATCATGGACAATGAACGCCTACACACTGTCTCACTGTGTTTCTAATCATGGACAATGAACCCATACACACTCACTCACGGTGTTTCTAATCATGGACACTGAATCCATACACTCTGTTTCACTGTGTTTCTAATCATGCAAAATGAACCTATACGCACTCTCTCACTGTGTATCAAATCATGGACAATGAACCCATACACACGGTCTCACTGTGTTTCTAATGTTGGACAATGAACCCATACAAACTGTCTTACTGTGTTTCTGATCATGGACAATGAATGCCTACACACTGTCTCACTGTGTTTCTAATCATGGACAATGAACCCATACAAACTGTCTCATTGTGTTTCTAATCATGGACAATGAACCCCTACACACGGTATCACTGTGTTTCTAATCATGGACAATGAACCCGTACACGCACTCTCACAGTGTTTCTAATCATGGACAATGAACCCATACAAACTGTCTCATTGTGTTTCTAATCATGGACAATGAACCCCTACTCACGGTATCACTGTGTTTCTAATCATGGACAATGAACCCCTCCACACTGTCTCACTGTGTTTCTAAACATGGACAATGAACTGATACACCATCTCCCACTGTGTTTCTAATGATGGACAATCAACGCATATACACTCTCTCACTGTCTTTCTAATCATGGACAATGAACCCGTACACACAGTCTCTTTGTGTTTCCAATCGTGTACAATGAACTCCTACACACTGTTTCACTGCGTTTCTAATCATGGACAACGAACCCGTACACACTGTCTCACTGCGTTTCTAATCTAGGACAATGAACCCCTACACACTGCCTCACTATGATTCAAATCATAGACAATGAACCCATCCGCACTCTCTCACTGTGTTTCTAGTCATGGACAATGAACCTGTACACACTCTCTCACAGTGTTTCTAATCATGGACAATGAATCCATACACACTGTCTCACTGTGTTTCTAATCATGAACAATGAAACTTTACACACTGTCTCACTGTGTTTCTAATCATGGACAATGAACCCATACAAACTCTCTCACTGTGTTTCTAATCATGGACAATGAACCCGTACACACTCTCTGACTGTTTTTCTAATCATGGATAATGAACTGGTACACACTCTCTCACTGTGTTTCTAATGATGGACAATGAACGGCTACACACAGTCTCACTGTGTTTCTAATCATGGACAATGAACCCCTACACACTCTCTCACAGTGTTACTAATCATGGACAATAAACCCGTACACACGGTCTCACTGTGTTTCTAATGATGGACAATGAACCCATACACACTGTTTTACTGTGTTTCTGATCATGGACAATGAACGCCTACACACTGTCTCACTGTGTTTCTAATCATGGACAATGAACCCATACACACTCACTCACGGTGTTTCTAATCATGGACACTGAATCCATACACTCTGTTTCACTGTGTTTCTAATCATGCAAAATGAACCTATACGCACTCTCTCACTGTTCTTCTAATCATGGACAATAAACCTTTACACACTCTCTCACTGTGTATCAAATCATGGACAATGAACCCATACACACGGTCTCACTGTGTTTCTAATGTTGGACAATGAACCCATACAAACTGTCTTACTGTGTTTCTGATCATGGACAATGAATGCCTACACACTGTCTCACTGTGTTTCTAATCATGGACAATGAACCCCTACACACGGTATCACTGTGTTTCTAATCATGGACAATGAACCCGTACACGCACTCTCACAGTGTTTCTAATCATGGACAATGAACCCATACAAACTGTGTCATTGTGTTTCTAATCATGGACAATGAACCCCTACACACGGTATCACTGTGTTTCTAATCATGGACAATGAACCCCTCCACACTGTCTCACTGTGTTTCTAAACATGGACAATGAACTGGTACACCATCTCCCACTGTGTTTCTAATGATAGAAAATCAACGCATATACACTCTCTCACTGTCTTTCTAATCATGGACAATGAACCCGTACACACTGTCTCTTTGTGTTTCTAATCGTGGACAATGAACCCCTGCACACTGTTTCACTGCGTTTCTAATCATGGACAACGAACCCGTACACACTGTCTCACTGTGTTTCTAATCATGGACAATGAACCCATACACACTCTCTCGCTGTGTTTCTAATCATGGACAATGAACACCTACACAATGTCTCACTGTGTTTCTAATCATGGACAATGAACCCGTACACACTCTCTGACTGTTTTTTTAATCATGGATAATGATCTGGTACACACTCTCTCACTGTGTTTCTAATGATGGACAATGAACCCCTACACACTCTCTCACAGTGTTACTAATCATGGACAATCAACCCATACACACTCTCTCAGTGTTTTTCTAATCATGGGCAATGAACCCATACACACTCTCTCACTGTGTTTCTAATCATGGACAATGAAACCCTCCACACTGTCTCACTGTGTTTCTAAACATGGACAATGAACTGGTACACCATCTCCCATAGTGTTTCTAATGATGGACAATCAACGCATATACACTCTCTCACTGTCTTTCTAATCATGGACAATGAACCCGTACACACAGTCTCTTTGTGTTTCCAATCGTGGACAATGAACTCCTACACACTGTTTCACTGCGTTTCTAATCATGGACAACGAACCCGTACACACTGTCTCACTGCGTTTCTAATCATGGACAATGAACCCCTACACACTGCCTCACTATGATTCAAATCATAGACAATGAACCCATCCGCACTCTCTCACTGTGTTTCTAGTCATGGACAATGAACCTGTACACACTCTCTCACAGTGTTTCTAATCATGGACAATGAATCCATACACACTGTCTCACTGTGTTTCTAATCATGGACAATGAACCCATACACACTCTCTCGCTGTGTTTCTAATCATGGACAATGAACCCGTACACACTCTCTGACTGTTTTTCTATTCATGGATAATGAACTGGTACACACTCTCTCACTGTGTTTCTAATGATGGACAATGAACGGCTACACACTGTCTCACTGTGTTTCTAATCATGGACAATGAACCCCTACACACTCTCTCACAGTGTTACTAATCATGGACAATAAACCCGTACACACGGTCTCACTGTGTTTCTAATGATGGACAATGAACCCATACACACTGTTTTACTGTGTTTCTGATCATGGACAATGAACCCCTACACACTGTCTCACTGTGTTTCTAATCATGGACAATGAACCCATACACACTCAGTCACGGTGTTTCTAATCATGGACACTGAATCCATACACTCTGTTTCACTGCGTTTCTAATCATGCAAAATGAACCTATACGCACTCTCTCACTGTTCTTCTAATCATGGACAATAAACCTTTACACACTCTCTCACTGTGTATCAAATCATGGACAATGAACCCGTACATACGGTCTCACTGTGTTTCTAATGTTGGACAATGAACCCATACAAACTGTCTTACTGTGTTTCTGATCATGGACAATGAATACCTACACACTGTCTCACTGTGTTTCTAATCATGGAAAATGAACTCATACACACTCACTCACTGTGTTTCTAATCATGGACAATGAACCCATCCACACTGTCTCACTGTGTTTCTAATCATGGACAATGAACCCGTACACACACTCTCACAGCGTTTCTAATCATGGACAATGAACCCATACAAACTGTCTCATTGTGTTTCTAATCATGGACAATGAACCCCTACACACGGTAACACTGTGTTTCTAATCATGGACAATGAACCCCTCCACACTGTCTCACTGTGTTTCTAAACATGGACAATGAACTGGTACACCATCTCCCACTGTGTTTCTAATGATAGAAAATCAACGCATATACACTCTCTCACTGTCTTTCTAATCATGGACAACGAACCCGTACACACTGTCTCACTGCGTTTCTAATCATGGACAATGAACCCCTAAACACTGCCTCACTATGATTCAAATCATAGACAATGAACCCATCCGCACTCTCTATCTGTGTTTCTAATCATGGACAATGAACCTGTACACACTCTCTTACTGTGTTTCTAATCATCGACAATGAACCTGTACACAATCTCTCACAGTGTTTCTAATCATGGACAATGAATCCATACACACTGTCTCACTGTGTTTCTAATCATGAACAATGAAACCTTACACACTGTCTCACTGTGTTTCTAATCATGGACAATGAACCCATAAACACTGTCTCACTGTGTCTCTAATCATGGCAATGAAACCATCCACACCCTCTCTCTGTATTTGTAACCATGAACAATGAACCCCTACAGACTCTCTCACTGTGATTCTAACCATGGACAATGAACCCTTTCGCACTCTCTCTCTGTGTTTCTCATCATGGAGAATGAACCCCTCCACGCTGTCTCACTGTGCTTCTAATCATGGACAATGAACCCGCATACATTCTCTCACTATCTTTCTAATCATGGACAATGAACACGTACACACTGTCTCACTGTGTTTCTAATCATGGACAATGTACCCCTACACACTCTCTCACTGTGTTTCTAATCATGGACAATGAACCCGTATACACTCTCTCACAGTGTTTCTAATTATGGACAAAGAACCCATACAGACTCTCTCACTGTATATCTAATCATGGACAATGAACCGTACACACTGTCTCACTGTGTTTCCAATCGTGGACAATGAACCCCTACACACTGTCTCACTGTGTTTCAAATCATAGACATTGAACCCCTTCACACTCTCTCACAGTGTTTCTAATCATGAACAAAGAACCAATACACACTGTCTCACTGTGTTTCTAATCATGGTCAATGAACACGTACACAATGTCTCACTGTGTTTCTAATGATGGACAATCAACCCCTACACACAGTCTCACTCTTTTTCTAATCATGGACAATGAAAGCATACACGCTCTCTCACTGTGTTTCTAATCATGGACAATGAACCTGTACGCTCTCACACACAGTGTTTCTAATCATGGACAATGAACCCGTACACACGGTCTCACTCTGTTTCTAATGATGGACAATGAACCCATCCACACTGTCTCACTGTGTTTCTGATCATGGACAATGAATCCGTACACACTCTCTCACTGTGTTTCTAATCATGGACAATGAACCCATACAAACAGTCTCAATGTGTTTCTAAATCATGGGCAATGAACCCCTACACACGGTATCACGGTTTTACTAATCATGGACAATGAACCCATACACTCTGTCTCACTGTGTTTCTAATCATGGAAAATGAACCCATACACACTCTCTCACTGTGCTTCTAATCATGCACAATGAACCAGTAAACACTCTCTCACTGTGTTCCTAATCATGGACAATCAACCCATACACACTCACTCACAGTGTTTCTAATCATGGACAATGAATCCATACACACTGTCTCACTGTGTTTCCAATCATGGACAATGAACCCCTACACTCTGTGTCAATATGTTTCTAATCATGGACAATGAACCCATCCGCACTCTCTCACTGTGTTCCTAATCATGGACAATGAACCCATACACACGCTCTCACAGTGTTTCTAATCATGGACAATAAATCCATACACAATGTCTCACTCTGTTTCTCATCATGGACAATGAACCCATCCACACTCTCTCACTGTGTTTCTAATCATGGACAATGAACCTTTACACACTCTCTCACTGTGTGTCAAATCATGGACAATGAACCCGTACACACTCTGTCACAGTATTTCTAATCATGGACAATGAAGTCATACACACTGTCTCACTGTGTTTCTAATCATGAACAATGAAACCCTACACACTGTCTGACTGTGTTTCTAATCATGGACAATGAACCCATACACATCTCTCACTGTGTTTCTAATGATGGACAATGAACCCGTACACACTCACTCACTGTGTTTCTAATCATGGGCAATGAACCCATACAGACTCTCTCACTGTATTTCTAATCATGGACAATGAACCCATACACACAGTCTCACTGTCCTTCTAATCATGGACAATGAACCCATATACACTCTCTCACTGTCTTTCTAATCATGGACAATGAACCGTACACACTGTCTCACTGTGTTTCCAATCGTGGACAATGAACCCCTACACACTGTCTCACTGTGTTTCTAATCATAGACATTGAACCCCTACACACTCTCTCACTGTGTTTCTAATCATGGACAATGAACCCATGAACACTGTCTCACTGTGTCTCTAATCATGGACAATGAACCCATCCACACTCTCTCACTGTGTTTGTAACCATGAACAATGAATCCCTACAGACTCTCTCACTGTGATTCTAACCATGGACAATGAACCCTTACGCACTCTCTCACTGTGTTTCTCATCATGGACAATGAACCCCTCCACACTGTCTCACTGTGCTTCTAATCATGGACAATGAAACCGTATACACTCTCTCACAGTGTTTCTAATTATGGACAATGAATCCATACACACTGTCTCACTGTGTTTCTAATCATGGACAATGAAACCCTGCACACTGTCTCACAGTGTTTCTAATCATGGACAATGAACCCACACACACCCTCTCGCTGTGTTTTTAATCATGGACAATGAACACGTACACAATGTCTCACTGAGTTTCTATTCATGGACAATCAACCCCTACACACTCTATCACTGTTTTTCTAATCATGGACAATGAACCTGTACACACTCACACACAGTGTTTCTAATCATGTACAATGAACCCGTACACACAGTCTTACTGTGTTTCTAATGATGGACAATGAACCCATACACACTCTCTCGCTGTGTTTCTAATCATGGACAATGAATCCATACAAACTGTCTCATTGTGTTTCTAAATCATGGACAATGAACCCCTACACACGGTATCACGGTGTTTCTAATCATGGACTTTGAACCCATACATTCTGTCTCACTGTGTTTCTACTCATGGAAAATGAACCCATACACAGTCTCTCGCTCTGTTTCTAATCATGGACAATGAACACGTACACAATGTTTCACTGTGTTTCCAATCATGGACAATGAACCTGTACACACTCTCTGACTGTGTTTCTAATCATGGACAATGAACTGGTACACACTCTCTCATTGTGTTTCTAATGATGGACAATGAACCCCTACACACTCTCTCACTCTGTTTCTAATGATGGACAATGAACCCCTACACACTCTCTCACAGTGTTACTAATCAAGGACAATGAACCCGTACACACGGTCTCACTGTGTTTCTAATGATGGACAATGAACCCATACACACTGTCTTACTGTGTTTCTGATCATGGGCAATGAACGCCTACACACTGTCTCACTGTGTTTCTAATCATGGACAATGAACCCATACACACTCACTCACTGTGTTTCTAATCATGGACAAGGAACCCATCCACACTGTCTCACTGTGTTTCTAATCATGGACAATGAACCCGTACACACACTGTCACTGTGTTTCTAATCATGGACAATGAACCCATACACACTCTCTCACTGTCTTTCTAATCATGGAAAATGAATCCATACAAACTGTCTCATTGTATTTCTAATCATGGACAATGAACCCCTACACACGGTATCAGTGTGTTTCTAATCATGGACATTGAATCCATACACTATGTCTCAGTGTGTTTCTAATAATGTAAAATGAACCCATACACACTCTCTCACTTTTCTTCTAATCATGCACAATGGACCCGTATACACTCTCTCACTGTGTTTCTAATCATGGGCAATGAACCCATACACACTCTCTCACTGTGTTTCTAATCATGGGCAATGAACCCCTACACACTCTCTCGCAGTGTTTCTAATCATGGACAATGAACCCATACACACTCTCTCACTGTGTTTTTAATCATGGACAATGAAACCCTCCACACTGTCTCACTGTGTTTCTAAACATGGACAATGAACCCCTACACACTCTCTCACTGTGTTTCTAATCATGGACAATGAACCCCTACACACTGTCTCACTGTGTTTCTAATCACGGACAATGAACCCCTATACACTCTCTCACTGTGTTCCTAATCATGGACAATCAACCCATACACATACTCTCACTGTTTTTCTAATCATGGACAACGAACCCGTACACACTGTATCGCTGTGTTTCTAATCATGGACAATGAAAACATAAACACTGCCTCACTGTGTTTCTAATCATGGACAAAGAATCCATACACACTGTCTGACTATGTTTCTAATTATGGACAATGAACCCATCCGCACTCTCTCACTGTGTTTCTAATCATGGACAATGAACCTTTACACACTCTCTCACTGTGCATCAAATCATGGACAATGAACCCGTACACACTCTCTCACAGTGTTTCTGATCATGGAAAAATGAAGCCATACACACTGTCTCACTGTGTTTCTAATCACGGACAATGAACCCTAATACACTCTCTCACTGTGTTCCTAATCATGGACAATCAACCCATACACACTCTCTCAGTGTTTTTCTAATCATGGGCAATGAACCCATACACACTCTCTCACTGTGTTTCTAATCATGGACAATGAAACCCTCCACACTGTCTCACTGTGTTTCTAAACATGGACAATGAACTGGTACACCATCTCCCATAGTGTTTCTAATGATGGACAATCAACGCATATACACTCTCTCACTGTCTTTCTAATCATGGACAATGAACCCGTACACACAGTCTCTTTGTGTTTCCAATCGTGGACAATGAACTCCTACACACTGTTTCACTGCGTTTCTAATCATGGACAACGAACCCGTACACACTGTCTCACTGCGTTTCTAATCATGGACAATGAACCCCTACACACTGCCTCACTATGATTCAAATCATAGACAATGAACCCATCCGCACTCTCTCACTGTGTTTCTAGTCATGGACAATGAACCTGTACACACTCTCTCACAGTGTTTCTAATCATGGACAATGAATCCATACACACTGTCTCACTGTGTTTCTAATGATGGACAATGAACGGCTACACACTGTCTCACTGTGTTTCTAATCATGGACAATGAACCCCTACACACTCTCTCACAGTGTTACTAATCATGGACAATAAACCCGTACACACGGTCTCACTGTGTTTCTAATGATGGACAATGAACCCATACACACTGTTTTACTGTGTTTCTGATCATGGACAATGAACCCCTACACACTGTCTCACTGTGTTTCTAATCATGGACAATGAACCCATACACACTCAGTCACGGTGTTTCTAATCATGGACACTGAATCCATACACTCTGTTTCACTGCGTTTCTAATCATGCAAAATGAACCTATACGCACTCTCTCACTGTTCTTCTAATCATGGACAATAAACCTTTACACACTCTCTCACTGTGTATCAAATCATGGACAATGAACCCGTACATACGGTCTCACTGTGTTTCTAATGTTGGACAATGAACCCATACAAACTGTCTTACTGTGTTTCTGATCATGGACAATGAATACCTACACACTGTCTCACTGTGTTTCTAATCATGGAAAATGAACTCATACACACTCACTCACTGTGTTTCTAATCATGGACAATGAACCCATCCACACTGTCTCACTGTGTTTCTAATCATGGACAATGAACCCGTACACACACTCTCACAGCGTTTCTAATCATGGACAATGAACCCATACAAACTGTCTCATTGTGTTTCTAATCATGGACAATGAACCCCTACACACGGTAACACTGTGTTTCTAATCATGGACAATGAACCCCTCCACACTGTCTCACTGTGTTTCTAAACATGGACAATGAACTGGTACACCATCTCCCACTGTGTTTCTAATGATAGAAAATCAACGCATATACACTCTCTCACTGTCTTTCTAATCATGGACAACGAACCCGTACACACTGTCTCACTGCGTTTCTAATCATGGACAATGAACCCCTAAACACTGCCTCACTATGATTCAAATCATAGACAATGAACCCATCCGCACTCTCTATCTGTGTTTCTAATCATGGACAATGAACCTGTACACACTCTCTTACTGTGTTTCTAATCATCGACAATGAACCTGTACACAATCTCTCACAGTGTTTCTAATCATGGACAATGAATCCATACACACTGTCTCACTGTGTTTCTAATCATGAACAATGAAACCTTACACACTGTCTCACTGTGTTTCTAATCATGGACAATGAACCCATAAACACTGTCTCACTGTGTCTCTAATCATGGCAATGAGAACCATCCACACCCTCTCTCTGTATTTGTAACCATGAACAATGAACCCCTACAGACTCTCTCACTGTGATTCTAACCATGGACAATGAACCCTTTCGCACTCTCTCTCTGTGTTTCTCATCAGGTAGAATGAACCCCTCCACGCTGTCTCACTGTGCTTCTAATCATGGACAATGAACCCGCATACATTCTCTCACTATCTTTCTAATCATGGACAATGAACACGTACACTCTGTCTCACTGTGTTTCTAATCATGGACAAGTGTACCCCTACACACTCTCTCACTGTGTTTCTAATCATGGACAATGAACCCGTATACACTCTCTCACAGTGTTTCTAATTATGGACAAAGAACCCATACAGACTCTCTCACTGTATATCTAATCATGGACAATGAACCGTACACACTGTCTCACTGTGTTTCCAATCGTGGGACAATGAACCCCTACACACTGTCTCACTGTGTTTCAAATCATAGACATTGAACCCTTCACACTCTCTCACAGTGTTTCTAATCATGAACAAAGAACCAATACACACTGTCTCACTGTGTTTCTAATCATGGTCAATGAACACGTACACAATGTCTCACTGTGTTTCTAATGATGGACAATCAACCCCTACACACAGTCTCACTCTTTTTCTAATCATGGACAATGAAAGCATACACGCTCTCTCACTGTGTTTCTAATCATGGACAATGAACCTGTACGCTCTCACACACAGTGTTTCTAATCATGGACAATGAACCCGTACACACGGTCTCACTCTGTTTCTAATGATGGACAATGACCCCATCCACACTGTCTCACTGTGTTTCTGATCATGGACAATGAATCCGTACACACTCTCTCACTGTGTTTCTAATCATGGACAATGAACCCATACAAACAGTCTCAATGTGTTTCTAAATCATGGGCAATGAACCCCTACACACGGTATCACGGTTTTACTAATCATGGACAATGAACCCATACACTCTGTCTCACTGTGTTTCTAATCATGGAAAATGAACCCATACACACTCTCTCACTGTGCTTCTAATCATGCACAATGAACCAGTAAACACTCTCTCACTGTGTTCCTAATCATGGACAATCAACCATACACACTCACTCACAGTGTTTCTAATCATGGACAATGAATCCATACACACTGTCTCACTGTGTTTCCAATCATGGACAATGAACCCCTACACTCTGTGTCAATATGTTTCTAATCATGGACAATGAACCCATCCGCACTCTCTCACTGTGTTCCTAATCATGGACAATGAACCCATACACACGCTCTCACAGTGTTTCTAATCATGGACAATGAATCCATACACAATGTCTCACTCTGTTTCTCATCATGGACAATGAACCTCATCCACACTCTCTCACTGTGTTTCTAATCATGGACAATGAACCTTTACACACTCTCTCACTGTGTGTCAAATCATGGACAATGAACCCGTACACACTCTGTCACAGTATTTCTAATCATGGGACAATGAAGTCATACACACTGTCTCACTGTGTTTCTAATCATGAACAATGAAACCCTACACACTGTCTGACTGTGTTTCTAATCATGGACAATGAACCCATACACATCTCTCACTGTGTTTCTAATGATGGACAATGAACCCGTACACACTCACTCACTGTGTTTCTAATCATGGGCAATGAACCCATACAGACTCTCTCACTGTATTTCTACTAATCATGGACAATGAACCCATACACACAGTCTCACTGTTCCTTCTAATCATGGACAATGAACCCATATACACTCTCACTGTCTTTCTAATCATGGACAATGAACCGTACACACTGTCTCACTGTGTTTCCAATCGTGGACAATGAACCCCTACACACTGTCTCACTGTGTTTCTAATCATAGACATTGAACCCCCTACACACTCTCTCACTGTGTTTTCTAATCATGGACAATGAACCCATGAACACTGTCTCACTGTGTCTCTAATCATGGACAATGAACCCATCCACACTCTCTCACTGTGTTTGTAACCATGAACAATGAATCCCTACAGACTCTCTCACTGTGATTCTAACCATGGACAATGAACCCTTACGCACTCTCTCACTGTGTTTCTCATCATGGACCAATGAACCCCTCCACACTGTCTCACTGTGCTTCTAATCATGGACAATGAAACCGTATACACTCTCTCACAGTGTTTCTAATTATGGACAATGAATCCATACACACTGTCTCACTGTGTTTCTAATCATGGACAATGAAACCCTGCACACTGTCTCACAGTGTTTCTAATCATGGACAATGAACCCACACACACCCTCTCGCTGTGTTTTAATCATGGACAATGAACACGTACACAATGTCTCACTGAGTTTCTATTCATGGACAATCAACCCCTACACACTCTATCACTGTTTTTCTAATCATGGACAATGAACCTGTACACACTCACACACAGTGTTTCTAATCATGTACAATGAACCCGTACACACAGTCTTACTGTGTTTCTAATGATGGACAATGAACCCATACACACTCTCTCGCTGTGTTTCTAATCATGGACAATGAATCCATACAAACTGTCTCATTGTGTTTCTAAATCATGGACAATGAACCCCTACACACGGTATCACGGTGTTTCTAATCAGGGACTTTGAACCCATACATTCTGTCTCACTGTGTTTCTACTCATGGAAAATGAACCCATACACAGTCTCTCGCTCTGTTTCTAATCATTGGACAATGAACACGTACACAATGTTTCACTGTGTTTCCAATCATGGACAATGAACCTGTACACACTCTCTGACTGTGTTTCTAATCATGGACAATGAACTGGTACACACTCTCTCATTGTGTTTCTAATGATGGACAATGAACCCCTACACACTCTCTCACTCTGTTTCTAATGATGGACAATGAACCCTACACACTCTCTCACAGTGTTACTAATCAAGGACAATGAACCCGTACACACGGTCTCACTGTGTTTCTAATGATGGACAATGAACCCATACACACTGTCTTACTGTGTTTCTGATCATGGGCAATGAACGCCTACACACTGTCTCACTGTGTTTCTAATCATGGACAATGAACCCATACACACTCACTCACTGTGTTTCTAATCATGGACAAGGAACCCATCCACACTGTCTCACTGTGTTTCTAATCATGGACAATGAACCCGTACACACACTGTCACTGTGTTTCCTAATCATGGACAATGAACCCATACACACTCTCTCACTGTCTTTCTAATCATGGAAAATGAATCCATACAAACTGTCTCATTGTATTTCTAATCATGGACAATGAACCCCTACACACGGTATCAGTGTGTTTCTAATCATGGACATTGAATCCATACACTATGTCTCAGTGTGTTTCTAATAATGTAAAATGAACCCATACACACTCTCTCACTTTTCTTCTAATCATGCACAATGGACCCGTATACACACTCTCCACTGTGTTTCTAATCATGGGCAATGAACCCATACACACTCTCTCACTGTGTTTCTAATCATGGGCAATGAACCCCTACACACTCTCTCGCAGTGTTTCTAATCATGACAATGAACCCATACACACTCTCTCACTGTGTTTTTAATCATGGACAATGAAAACCCTCCACACTGTCTCACTGTGTTTCTAAACATGGACAATGAACCCCTACACACTCTCTCACTGTGTTTCTAATCATGGACAATGGAACCCCTACACACTGTCTCACTGTGTTTCTAATCACGGACAATGAACCCCTATACACTCTCTCACTGTGTTCCTAATCATGGACAATCAACCCATACACACACTCTCACTGTTTTTCTAATCATGGACAACGAACCCGTACACACTGTATCGCTGTGTTTCTAATCATGGACAATGAAAACATAAACACTGCCTCACTGTGTTTCTAATCATGGACAAAGAATCCATACACACTGTCTGACTATGTTTCTAATTATGGACAATGAACCCATCCGCACTCTCTCACTGTGTTTCTAATCATGGACAATGAACCTTTACACACTCTCTCACTGTGCATCAATCATGGACAATGAACCCGTACACACTCTCTCACAGTGTTTCTGATCATGGAAAAATGAAGCCATACACACTGTCTCACTGTTTCTAATCACGGACAATGAACCCTAATACACTCTCTCACTGTGTTTCCTATCATGGACAATCAACCCATACACACTCTCTCAGTGTTTTTCTAATCATGGGCAATGAACCCATACACACTCTCTCACTGTGTTTCTAATCATGGACAATGAAACCCTCCACACTGTCTCACTGTGTTTCTAAACATGGACAATGAACTGGTACACCATCTCCCATAGTGTTTCTAATGATGGACAATCAACGCATATACACTCTCTCACTGTCTTTCTAATCATGGACAATGAACCCGTACACACAGTCTCTTGTGTTTCCAATCGTGGACAATGAACTCCTACACACTGTTTCACTGCGTTTCTAATCATGGACAACGAACCCGTACACACTGTCTCACTGCGTTTCTAATCATGGACAATGAACCCCTACACACTGCCTCACTATGATTCAAATCATAGACAATGAACCCATCCGCACTCTCTCACTGTGTTTCTAGTCATGGACAATGATCCTGTACACACTCTCTCACAGTGTTTCTAATCATGGACAATGAATCCATACACACTGTCTCACTGTGTTTCTAATCATGGACAATGAACCCATACACACTCTCTCGCTGTGTTTCTAATCATGGACAATGAACCCGTACACACTCTCTGACTGTTTTTCTATTCATGGATAATGAACTGGTACACACTCTCTCACTGTGTTTCTAATGATGGACAATGAACGGCTACACACTGTCTCACTGTGTTTCTAATCATGGACAATGAACCCCTACACACTCTCTCACAGTGTTACTAATCATGGACAATAAACCCGTACACACGGTCTCACTGTGTTTCTAAGATGGACAATGAACCCATACACACTGTTTTACTGTGTTTCTGATCATGGACAATGAACCCCTTACACACTGTCTCACTGGTTTCTAATCATGGACAATGAACCCATACACACTCAGTCACGGTGTTTCTAATCATGGACACTGAATCCATACACTCTGTTTCACTGCGTTCTAATCATGCAAAATGAACCTATACGCACTCTCTCACTGTTCTTCTAATCATGGACAATAAACCTTTACACACTCTCTCACTGTGTATCAAATCATGGACAATGAACCCGTACATACGGTCTCACTGTGTTTCTAATGTTGGACAATGAACCCATACAAACTGTCTTACTGTGTGTCTGATCATGGACAATGAATACCTACACACTGTCTCACTGTGTTTCTAATCATGGAAATGAACTCATACACACTCTACTCACTGGTGTTTCTAATCATGGACAATGAACCCCATCCACACTGTCTCACTGTGTTTCTAATCATGGACAATGAACCCGTACACACACTCTGACAGCGTTTCTAATCATGGACAATGAACCCATACAAACTGTCTCATGTGTGTTTCTAATCATGGACAATGAACCCCTACACACGGTAACACTGTGTTTCTAATCATGGACAATGAACCCTCACACTGTCTCACTGTGTTTCTAAACATGGACAATGAACTGGTACACCATCTCCCACTGTGTTTCTAATGATAGAAAATCAACGCATATACACTCTCTCACTGTCTTTCTAATCATGGACAACGAACCCGTACACACTGTCTCACTGCGTTTCTAATCATGGACAATGAACCCCTAAAACACTGCCTCACTATGATTCAAATCATAGACAATGAACCCATCCGCACTCTCTATCTGTGTTTCTAATCATGGACAATGAACCTGTACACACTCTCTTACTGTGTTTCTAATCATCGACAATGAACCTGTGACACAATCTCTCACAGTGTTTCTAATCATGGACAATGAATCCATACACACTGTCTCACTGTGTTTCTAATCATGAACAATGAAACCTTACACACTGTCTCACTGTGTTCTAATCATGGACAATGAACCCATAAACCACTGTCTCACTGTCGTCTAATCATGGCAATGAAACCATCCACACCCTCTCTCTGTATTGTGTAACCATGACAATGAACCCTACAGACTCTCTCACTGTGATTTCTACCATGGACAATGAACCCTTTCGCACTCTCTCTCTGTGTTTCTCATCATGGAGAATGAACCCCTCCACGCTGTCTCACTGGTGCTTCTAATCATGGACAATGAACCCGCATACATTCTCTCACTATCTTTCTAATCATGGACAATGAACACGTACACACGTCTCACTGTG